>NW_022589708.1:71880894-71886428 GCF_004348235.1 Phoca vitulina
CCCCTGGCCAGACTTATCAAAAAGAAAAGAGAAATGACCCAAATCAACAAAATCATGAATGAAAGAGGAGAGATCACAACTTACACCAAAGAAATACAAACAATTATAAGAACATATTATGAGCAACTCTATGCCAGCAAATTCGATAACCTGGAAGAAATAGATGCATTCCTAGAGATGTATCAACTACCAAAACTGAACCAGGAAGAAATAGAAAGAAAACCTGAACAGACCTATAACCACTAAGGAAATAGAAGCAGTCATCAAAAATCTCCCAACAAACAAAAGCCCAGGGCCAGATGGCTTCCCAGGGGAATTCTACCAAACACTTAAAGAAGAATTAACACCTATTCTTCTGAAACTGTTCCAAAAAATAGAAATGGAAGGACAACTTCCAAACTCATTTTATGAGGCCACCATTACCTTGATCCCAAAACCAGACAAAGACCCCATCAAAAAGGAGAATTACAGACCAATATCCCTGATGAACATGGATGCAAAAATTCTCACCAAAATAGTAGCCAGTAGGATCTAACAGGACATTAAAAGGATTATTCACCACGACCAAGTGGGATTTATCCCTGGGCTGCAAGGTTGGTTCAACATCCGCAAATCAATCAACGTGATACAATACATTAACAAAAGAAAGAACAAGAATCATATGGTCCTCTCAACAGATGCAGAAAAAGCATTCGACAAAGTACAGCATCCTTCCTTGATCAAAACTCTTCAGAGTATAGGGATAGAGGGTACATACCTCAATATCATAAAAGCCATCTATGAAAAACCTACAGCGAATATCATTCTCAATGGGGAAAAACTGAGAGCTTTCCCCCTAAGGTCAGGAACGCGGCAGGGATGTCCACTATCACCACTGCTATTCAACATAGTATTGGAAGTCCTAGCCACAGCAATCAGACAACAAAAAGAAATCAAAGGCATCCAAATTGGCAAAGAAGAAGTCAAACTCTCACTCTTTGCAGATGATATGATACTTTATGTGGAAAATCCCAAAGACTCCACCCCAAAACTGCTAGAACTCATACAGGAATTCAGTCAAGTGGCAGGATATAAAATCAATGCACAGAAGTCAGTGGCATTCCTATACACCAACAACAAGACAGAAGAAAGAGAAATTAAGGGGTCGATCCCATTTACAATTGCACCCAAAACCATAAGATACCTAGGAATAAATCTAACCAAAGAGGCAAAGGATCTGTACTCAGAAAACTATAAAATACTCATGAAAGAAATTGAGGAAGACACAAAGAAATGGAAAAACGTTCCATGCTCATGGATTGGAAGAACAAATATCGTGAAGATGTCAATGCTACCTAGAGCAATCTACACATTCAATGCAATCCCCATCAAAATACCATCCACTTTTTTCAAAGAAATGGAACAAATAATCCTAAAATTTGTATGGAACAAGAAAGACCCCGCATAGCCAGAGGAATGTTGAAAAAGAAAAGCAAAGCTGGCGGCATCACAATTCCGGACTTCCAGCTCTATTACAAAGCTGTCATCATCAAGACAGTATGGTACTGGCACAAAAACAGACACACAGATCAATGGAACAGAATAGAGAGCCCAGAAATGGACCCTCAACTCTATGGTCAACTGATCTTTGACAAAGCAGAAAAGAATGTCCAATGGAAAAAAGACAGTCTCTTCAACAAATGGTGTTGGGAAAATTGGACAGCCACATGCAGAAGAATGAAACTGGACCATTTCCTTACACCACACACAAAAATAGACTCCAAATGGTTGAAAGACCTCAATGTGAGACAGGAGTCCATCAAAATCCTAAAGGAGAACACTGGCAGCAACCTCTTTGACCTCAGCCGCAGCAACTTCTTCCTAGAAACATCGCCAAAGGCAAGGGAAGCAAGGGCAAAGATGAACTATTGGGACTTCATCAAGATAAAAAGCTTTTGCAAAGCAAAGGAAACAGTCCACAAAACCAAAAGACAACCGACAGAATGGGAGAAAATATTTGCAAATGACATATCAGATAAAGGGCTAGTATCCAAAATCTATAAAGAACTCATCAAACTCAACACCCAAAGAACAAAGAATCCAGTCAAGAAATGGGCAGAAGACATGAACAGACATTTTTCCAAAGAAGACATCCAAATGGCCAACAGACACATGAAAAAGTGCTCAATATCACTCGGCATCAGGGAAATCCAAATCAAAACCTCAATGAGATACCACCTCACACCAGTCAGAATGGCTAAAATTAACAAGTCAGGAAACGACAGATGTTGGCAAGGATGCAGAGAAAGGGGAACCCTCCTACACTGTTGGTGGGAATGCAAGCTGGTGCAGCCACTCTGGAAAACAGTATGGAGGTTCCTCAAAAAGTTGAAAATAGAGCTACCATACGATCCAGCAATTGCACTACTGGGTATTTACCCCAAAGATACAAAAGTAGGGATCCGAAAGGGTACGTGCACCCCGATGTTTACAGCAGCAATGTCCACAATAGCCAAACTGTGGAAAGAGCCAAGATGTCCATCGACAGATGAATGGATAAAGAAGATCTGGTATATATATACAATGGAATATTATGCAGCCATCAAAAGGAATGAGATCTTGCCATTTGCAATGACGTGGATGGAACTGGAGGGTATTATGCTGAGCGAAATAAGTCAAACAGAGAAAGACATGTATCATATGACCTCACTGATACGAGGAATTCTTAATCTCAGGAAACAAACTGAGGGTTGCTGGAGCAGGGGGTGGGGTGGGAGGGATGGGGTGACTGGGTGATAGACACTGGGGAGGGTATGTGCTCTGGTAAGCGCTGTGAATTGTGCAAGACTGTTGAATCTCAGATCTGTACCTCTGAAACAAATAATGTAATATATGTTAAGAAAAAAAAAAAAAGAAGGTAGCAGGAGGGGAAGAATGAAGGGGGGGAAATCGGAGGGGTAGACGAACCATGAGAGACGATGGACTCTGAAAAATGAACTGAGGATTCTAGAGGGGAGGGGAATGGGAGGATGGGTTAGCCTGGTGATGGGTATTGAGGAGGGCACATTCTGCATGGAGCGCTGGGTGTTATGCACAATGAATCATGGAACACTACATCTAAAACTAACGATGTAATGTATGGGGATTAACATAACAATAAAAACATTAAAAAAAAAAAAAGTTGCTCAAGGTTCTCAGCATTTCCAGATTCCCTAAGAAAGAGTAGTGTGGTTCCCACTGTTAACATCCTTATTCAGTGCAGTTCTGTTTGTTCCTAGGGGACTGCAGGGAACCTAGGCAGAAATGCGACTTTCCTGCTGGCCCCCTTCCTACAACAAGCCAATGGGAACCATCAATGAAGACAAACAACCTCCCTCCAACTCCCAGTTCATGTAATGGTGTAGACTGGATTCCACGTCCCTGAGAGGCCCTCAGCTGCAACCAATCCCAAGCCACCACACCACCCAGAGTCCCCAGAGCAACACCA
Source organism: Phoca vitulina (assembly GCF_004348235.1). Lineage (NCBI taxonomy): Eukaryota > Metazoa > Chordata > Mammalia > Carnivora > Phocidae > Phoca > Phoca vitulina. The sequence continues at coordinate 71,884,361 of NW_022589708.1, forward strand.
CCACTCGCCTGACACAGCCTCAGGGTGCTGCAGATAAGTGTCCAAGGGTAGGCCCAAGACACCACCACAACATAATTACAGAGGTGCGCTGCTCTTGGGGGGAGGCACTGGCCATCAGCATTAGAGTCCCCCACAACTGCCTGCAGCACCAGACCTCCCTGCTCCTCCCACATGCCGGTGGAGCTCTGCTCTGAGGGCCCTACACTACCTGTTGCCCAATGAGCAAAATGCTCCTCCCCAGATAGCCATATGGCTCATTCTTCCATCTCCTTTAGGGCTCCACTGAACGTCCCCTCTCGGACACACCTTCCCTGACCATCCTCCTTGGCACAGCAATTCCCTGCCCTATAGTCCTTCTAGGATTTACTTTTCTCTGTAGCGCTATCCCTACCTGATATACTGAGTATTTATTTGAATTTACCCATTACCCTGTAAGTTCCTCGGGGGCACAGTTCTCGTCTGTTTTGTTCACTGCTCTTTAGTACCTGTACCTACAACAGCACGAGGCACACACACACACTCTAGAGCACGTGCTGGGTGCTGTTACGGAGAAACAAAACTGGACACTAAGGGCAGTAAAGACAGATTTTATTCAGTATATACTGCAAAAGGGGAAAGAAACCAGCACAGAACTGAGCTTTCCTTCCATCCATGTAGAGGTGACTGAGTGTTTTACAAGAATGGAGGAATAAGGAGGGGGAATAAGCAGCATATATAAGCAGAGTCAAGGAGGGGGATAGGGTGGTTGCTCAGTGTCAAGGCAATTAGGCCGTCTGTGCCTGCTCACTGGCACTTGTCCAAGTCAGGCTCCTACAGAGACTGGGAGGCAGAGGCCCTGTCCTCCCTAATGATTACAATTCAAAGGAATGGCTTTCAGGTCTTTGAGAAAGACACTCCTGAGTTGTAGGAGATACACCTACATCTCGAAGGGGCAGAGAAAGGATTATGATTGTGTTTTTCTAATAAATACTCAATGAAAGGGAAGTCAGGGGCCCACAATAAAGTGTTGGCTGGTACAAAGGGTAAATTCTTTTGGCAGCCTTGGGCTTTTTCAAACAACAACTCAAGGGGGGCTGGGTCACCCCGGGGACATGTCTTAGGCTGCCAGAAGCCTGTTAGAGTTTTTCAAGTGTCTTAGTGTGTGATTGGGGTGGAGCTGGGGGTGGGGGAAGAGTGCGCTAAAAGTTGCAGTTCTTACAGACCAAGGCTCGTGTCAAGAGGAGTCCTCGAAGGAGCCTCACTAAAGTTTGGTCAAAGAGAGAGTCTTTGTGCAGGGGAGTGGAGAATGGATGGATGGGGTATAAGAATTGGTGGGAAAGGGATCAAGATGATAAGATCTGAAGGCATCTGAATTCAGATAGGAAGTAGAAATCACGTCAGAGAAAAAGAGACAATCCTCCCCTCTTCTCAACAAGTCCCTTTCAAACATTCTGGCGGTGGACACAATCAGGCTGCTAATGGGGCAAGTCAAACACTTCATGCGAGTCCCTCCTGACATGCACTTGCTTCCCACGGAATATTTTCCAGCCCTGAGTTTGCTCACCGTTTAAAATTCATATTAGAGATGGATCCTAAGGAGTTTACAATCATATCTCCTAATGTTGCTGATGTTATCTGTTCCTATTAACTTTTTATTAATGAAGCCTCTTTTGGTAGTTAATTTCTTCCTTCCCCCTTGGCAGCCCGCCTCTGAAATATGGAAAGGCTTTAACCCACTTTCCTCCCTTCCCCTCCCCCGTCTCAGCTTTTCTCCACCTCCAACTCACACCCAGACCCAAAAAAGCCCTGTTTGTGCAAAATCAACAAAGCAAAGAGTTGGTTCTCCAGATAACCAGCTGATTTCAGTAGCCCTAGGGAGCGTGCACTTTGCTCTTTTTCAGCAGGTCAACTACAACATTGGCCAGATTTCAGTTTTTGTCTTTTTATAAGACTGTAGATGTTAAAATAAGAAAAAGCATTTTTATAAGTTAACTTAACATCTCACATAATTGAGAGCCAGAACAGATTCCGAGTTTGCAGAGCATTACATTTATATGATGGGAGATGCGGGGGGGGGGGGGGGGGGGGG
>NW_022589708.1:71886528-71914188 GCF_004348235.1 Phoca vitulina
GGAAGAGTGTCATCCTTATTTAAAAAGAATCCAAAATGCAAATATAAAATTAGGTATGACCATGTGAACACACTACTTGCTAGTGGCCTTCCCAGGGGGCTCAGAAGAAGCCTTCGTGAGGGGCCCTGAAGCTTAAGATTCATTAGCTTCCCAGTAAATCCACCTCTGCTGGGAGAAATAAAAGACTACAGCGGTTTATACGGCAGCATTAAAATCTCTAGAAAACCGCTAAGCATAACAGCATTCTATTACATCAGTCCTCTAGATGCTATTCTTATCTCTCTTTCACAAACCTCCATCCCTGCCGTTCCCACTAATTTGGCAACAGCAATTCATTATAAAAGTACATGTGCTGGGCTGGGGTTGTGCATCCTTCCCCTATTTGGGCTCTAACCATCTAGTACTGTGTCAATTATGTAATAGCCAAAACAGGGAGTTTAACAGAGTACAAAAAGCATAGTCGTCGTTCTTACATAAGCCTTCATAAACCATCCATAAGAGCTGAATATCTGGAATTACATAAGATAGAAAACACTGAGTCAGCAGCCAGGTCTATTTCCAACCTTGAAAACAATGAAAAGCTTTTTGCACTTCATTTACTAGTCTACATTAAGTTTTTAATTAGATTTTTTAATAAGACTTGATTATCTTTTCGTGCACACAGAAGGAATAACCAGACACTACTCCTCAACTTCACTCTTACCTCGGCGCAAAGAAATGTCCCACTTAGGACTTCTCTATGTACTTTACAGGGAATTATGGGTCCCTGATAAACAACAACGATTTCTGCAGGCTTAAAAAAAATCATCGAGGAAGATCTTTGGATACAACACAAAAGTGTACACGCTGTAATTCTTCGACACATCTTTCCAATACCATTTTTCTCTCCCCCAATTTTCAACCACTTATTTTAACTTACCTTACACCCCTGTAGCCACACATTGGGCTACAAAGTGACTAACAGAAACAGTGCTATCCCCGGGGTCTCTGTGCAGCCCTGGCTGCACGTAAGAATCACCAAGAGAGATTTTAACATTACATATGCCTCAGCATCACCCCAAGCCATGATATATAAATTGAAAACAGAAAGGAATACCGAGGTGGGGGCACAAGAGGGGGTGCCTACACGTCAGAATTTCTGATGTTTTCTACTTTTATCTTCTTCTTACCTGAAAAAAAATAACCATAAATACGAGTAGCGGTTTTATTGAGGGCAGGGATCTTTAATAACTGATAGCTCATAATTACTAAGTTTCCATCAGATACAAAAAGAAAATCATTCAATAGTTTGAAAGCCATACTATGGGATCTTTTTTATCTCTATCAATCAGTAGTCAAAAATTTCCACCAAGTTTCTTAATAGCCTTTACAGAATCTATTTTATTTTTTAATGTTTTGCAATTCTAGTAAGTTCAGAGAAAGGGCCCTATATTATCTTAAAGGGTACCTCAAGCTAAGACCATGCTTCTCTTCAAATAAACTTTTGGTCTGAAAATATAGTTCTGACTTACCTTCAACCCTTCTCCTCAGATACTCTTGTAATCACTTTTATAACTTTACCAATGAGCAAATATTTCTTAAAGCACTTATATAACAGAGAGTACAGGCGCCTTTGGTACCCTGCCAAGAGTACTTCTTTCCATGTTTGTATTTAAAATAGAATGGTAGTAACATCACTTGTGTGCCTGAAATTCCTTCTGTACACAGGCTCAGAATGAAAAAAAAAATGGATGTAGCAAACCGCTTCACTGCTTTACCATCATAAAGCTCAAAGGAAATAACACATTCCTACTAAATTAAGACGAAGACACAGAACAAATTATCCAAAGCTGGGGCGGGGGGGGGGGGGCGGGTGGAAGGATTCGACTCAACTAACCTACCACCCCTCCCGAAACAGAAGATGTTTAACCTAGCAGCAGCGAAGGCGCCAAATGAGCTGCAAAACCTCAGCCCAAGCAGGTGATGTGGGCAGGAAAGACTAAGTGCTATGATGACAGAAAAGCCAAATAAATACTGCGCTGCCCTGAGCCCGGCGGCAGTGACTCCCTAACTCCGTGCACCTGCCTGCGAGCGGGTTCCAGAAGGCAGGCTGCGGAACCCAGCCCGGCCCTGCTGGACCGCGCAGAAGAGGATTCGCTCACCTGGGTGGGAAAGAGCCAAGAAAGAGGTCCAAGAAGCCACCACTGCCCTCAGTGAGACTCTCATCCCGGACCAGGTTCCGACACGCTTCCTCTTCCTCTTCCTCCTCCTCCTTCAGCTCGAGTTTTCTATTTACCGACAGGTCTGGACTCTGCTGACCCGCCACGGAGGTCCGCAAAGGGGGGGCCCGACAAACTTGCCAAGAGAAGCCAGCGGAGGCGGCGCAGCCAGAGACGCCTCTGCACCTGCGGCGCTCTCCCCCGCGCCGTCACCTCGCCGCCCACGCCCGCCGCCGCGCCCGCAGCGCCCGCTCGGCGCCCCCGCACTCACCTCGCGCAGGCACCGCCCAGGCCGCCGCCCCCGCTCCGGGCCACCGGCGCCCGCGGCCGGGGCCCGCCGACAGCACGCCCGGGCGCGCCCCTGCTCGGCCGCCGCGGCCGCCGCTCCTCCGGCCGCCTCGCCCGGACAAAGACGAGCGGCGGGGCGCGCGGCGGCGAAGCCCGAGCGTCGGAGGGCGCCACACAACCCGGGCGCCTCGCTCGCGAGGTACGGTCGGCGGTGACAGCCGCCGGGCGGCGAGCGGGCCCGCACGGGAGGGCGGCGCGGGGCGGCAGAGGCGCGCACCCCCTCCCGGCCACCCTGAGACGCACACGCCGGGCCCGGGCACCTCCTCCCGGCCCGGCGCCCCGCAGACCGCAGCCGCGCCGCCGGGGAGCCGCAGCGCCCTCTGCCGGCCGCGGGGCCTCCGTGCGCGCGCCGTCCCGCTCCAGCTCCCGGCAGGCCCGTGGGCCCCGCACGGATGGTGGCCCCGCTGCGCCACCGGCGGTCCCCGGGGAAGGAAGGAATAAGACTGAGGGGCGGGGGCTGCCGGGGAGGGGGCTTCGAAGAGCGGGATCTGCTGTTTTTCACTTAGGACGGAAGAGGGAGCGGCTTCGAATTCTGTGCAGCAGGAGGAATTTGGGGTCAGCAGTGGGAAAAACTTGGAGGGCAGTAGGATTCCTGATTCGCGAGAAGCCCAAAGTTCATCTTTGGAAATGGCTGCAAAAAAGGCAGGCGTTTCCTTCTAGAATCAGGTTTTCTGTGCCTAACACCGTTCGTAGGGTTCTAGAGAACTTGACCGCTCTTATGAATAAACACATTGACTTTTCACATTGACCCCTCCAGTCCTACCTGAAATGCTTCCAGTTTCCCTAAGTAATGCACCTAGAAGGTTAGAAAAGGCAATCGAGATCAGAGAACTCCCTCCGGTTCAACCGCAGTGGAATAAACGCTTACCAATATGAAAATGAAACGGTGATGCTGGCCTTGTACTATTGAGGTGCTAAGAGGGTGTCTTTTTCCAACTACCATGTTAAGCAGTGTTTTATACAAGTTAACTTCTTAAACAAGCTGAACTACTTGGTGAAGGGAAATCATGAACTAGCACCTTTTCTCCACACTGTCTTTTGAAATCATTCTATCAGATCTCCCTTCCCCTCTGGAAGAATCTAAGACAGTCACCATAGCTTTTCTTGCCACTGTTAGGTGTTAATAAACAGACTGATTCTCCAGTGTTAAAAAGTCCAGTCCAACCCAAATCAAAACTTAGTCTCACTCCACTTAAACCTTCCCCATTCCCCTCCCAGCAACCACCAGTTGGGTATGACCCAAACTGAGAAGCCTGCGTTGGGAAGGGAAACATCTTCTTTGTTCTACATCCTTCCAGCCAGCTCTGTGAAGGCTGGTTCCGCCAGGACAGCAAGGTGGGGAAACTCTCCAGGTCAGTTTCTGCTCTGGTCGTCCACCTCACACAGATCTTCTGTGGGATCACCATGCTCTGGCAGGCTGACCTAGCTAGCTAGCTTCCGCCATGCCCATGCTGACCCACAGAAAGCACCTGGCATTTTTGCCCACCAAGCTAGAAGTGCAGATCACTGCCACTGCAGTGTCTTTCTCTGGTCATAGTCTCTGATGAGTGTCTCTCCTTGAAGCTTCTAATGTAGGATGCAAGGAGTCATCTCTAGGTTCAGGCATGTTCCCAACCCCCAAGTGAAACATACCAATTTCTCCAAGTAGTTCTCCAGAAGCATGCCTTTCTTTGCATCAAGTGGCTGAGTACTCCCCCCACCACCACCTCACAGCACCCTGTAATTCTCATTGCCAACCTTCACCCTGGATCACTGTCCCCTTTCCTTAAATTTGGGCTGAAAACAGCAAAACCTATATTCAGTAACTCCTACAAGGATGGTCCAATGCTTCCATTTAAAATGTGGAGGGCGCCTGGGAGGCTCAGTCGGTTAAGCATCTGCCTTCAGCTCAGGTCATGATCCCAGGGTCCTGGAATCGAGCCCCGTGTGGGGCTCCCTGCTCAGCAGGGAGTCTGCTTCTCCCTCTCCCTCTGCCCCTCCCCCCATTTGTGAGTTTTCTGTCTTATTTTCTCTCTCTCTCAAATACATTTTTTTTTTAAATCTTTAAAATGTGGAGAGATCTCTCTGTCAGCCATGGCGGCGTGACACTCATATCTTCAGAGTCTAGCGGACAGCCTCCTGCTATTACACCTTCCGATCTACCACAGCGCTCACACCAAGGTCATACATCCTGCTGCATGGCGGGGCGTGGTGGCTGCACCAGCACCGGGCCATTTCTGCCTGATGGAGGACTGATCTAATGCGCAGCCTCTGTTCCAGAACTCCCCCTCACCCTGCCAAGGCTCTCTCAGGACAGCACTACACTCTGAAGCCCCTCACACCTGTCTCCCCCCCTTGTCTCTCTCCTGCATCTCCTGCAGCAGTCTGAAGGCTGTCCTCACTTATATGCCAACCTCCTCCTCCCTCCTGCACCACCCTGGACAGGGGTTTCCTCAACAGCTCTTTGACTTCTAATCCTTCTTGGCATCTGTTCCTCACAGGTCCCAAACTGGGACAGGATGGGAGGGTAAGGGAGCTCTCTGGAATCTCTTTCATGAGGTCTCCCAGAATTCCTAAAAATGGAACAATATGCATGTGCAGGCTGGTACAAGCAGGCTCCAGCACACCACGCTGTATGTGGTCCAGAGTTCTACCCTCATGACCTAATCACCTCCCACGGGCTCCACTTCCAAATACGATTACATTGGGGGTGAAGTTTTAACACATGAATTGGGGGGGACATGAACATTCAGACCACAGTAACCGGTTTGCCATACAGCAGAACATTATTAGGGTTCAGTGCCTGTGAAAAGGGAAGGGAACCAGGATTGGACAAAGAGAGTAATCAGATTGCGACTAAAGCCCAACAAAGCCTCCATCAAACCCTGGGGGAGCTCTGGAGCACATACAGAGTGCGTGAGCCTGCTTGTACCAGCTCACGGGCGCAAACTGTTCCATTTCCAGGAATTCTGTGAACCAGTTGTTACAGCCATTATTAAAGATTAAATTATAGGGGCGCCTGTGTGGCTCAGTTGGTTAAGCCTCTGACTCTTAATTTCAGCTCAGGTCATGATCTCAGCATCCTGAGATCGAGCCCCGCAGCAGGCTCTGTGCTGAGCATGGAGCCTGCTTAGGATTCTCTCTCTCCTTCTCCCTCTGTCCCTCCCCACCCTGCCCTCTCTCTCCCTCTCTCTCAAAAAAAAAAAAAAAAAAAAGAAAAATTAAATTATATAAACTTACAAGGGCGCCTGGGTGGCTGAGTCAGTTAAGCGTCCACCTCTTGATTTCAGCTCAGGTCATGATCTCAGGGTTGCAAGATGGAGTCCCACATCATACGTCGTGCTCAGTGGGAATTCCGCTTGTCCCTCTCCCTCTCCTGCCCCCCACCCCCGCTCATGCTCTCTCTCTATCTCTAAAGTAAATAAATAAAATCTTTTTTAAAGAAAGATAAAATTATATAAACTTAAAATTTTATATATACTATATTAAAAACAAAGTTAATGAATGCTCATCACTTCCATGACTTTGCCACACGTATACATGTTCTTGAGTTTATTTACAGCTAGCATATCTGTAGGGTAGCAGTGCTATATGATAGTGTGCTATTGGGGATCTCTTTCCAACTCCCACATTTAGTGGTATCCCTTTGGAAGCTTGAAATCATCGAGGGTGACATTCACACCACAGAAATGGGCAAACAAATCAGGGTTTCCCACCTACCCTTGAGAAGCCAAACGTTAAACATTTAAGAGCACACCACTGCGTAAATGACATGGTCAGAGTTGTCCCAGAGTAGGCTAAATGGCCAGACTTTCATGTCCCCACCTGTCTCAGTCACTGAAGAAGGTGTGCTCTTGGGCCAGAGGGCTCTCTGCAGGCGCTGAGGGAGCCAGCCAGAGGCAGCCGCTCACAGCCTCCCCAGCCACTGAGGCCCTTCGTGGAAGGCGAGCCGGGGCCACCCATCTCTGTAGCCTCCACAACTGACATAAGGTCAGTTAGCGTATTTTCTTACTAATTTTAAATACTTGCTACTTCCGTAGTTGTGTCCGTTTTGTTTCCAATATTGTGTAGATGTGCCTTTTTTTCTTAGTTCATTCTGCCTAAGGTCGGTCTCCATTTTGTCTTTTTCAAGACACCTTTTGACTTGGTTGACTCTACTGCATTTTACTTAAAAATTTTTTTATTGTTATGTTAATCCCCATACATTACATCATTAGTTTTAGATATAGTGTTCCATGATTCATTGTTTGTGCATAACACCCAGTGCTCCATGCAGAACGTGCCCTCCTCAATACCCATCACCAGGCTAACCCATCCTCCCAACCCCCTCCCCTCTAGAACCCCCAGTTTGTTTTTCAGAGTCCATCGTCTCTCATGGTTCTTCTTTTACTTAAAAATTTTAAGTTCTGCTCTGATTATTATTATTTCCTCTCCTCTGTGCTCTTTGGGTTTATTCTATTGCTCTTTTCCTAACTTCTCAAGCTGAAAGCTTAGCTCATTGATATTTTCAGTCTTTCTTTTTTCAGATACATTGCCCACACATTTTTACGTGTCGTGCTTCTGATCAGGACCATTAAGTCGTTAAGTTCTTAATTTCCATTTGGATTACTTTCTTGACCCATGAGTTTTTGAGAAGTGTCGTTTTACTTTCCAAATATATGAAGCTTTTCTAGATAACTTTTTTCCTATTCATTTCTAATTTATTTGCATTGTGCCCAGAAAACATGTCCTCTTTGATACCAACTCTTGAAATTGATGTAGACCTAATGTGTAACCTTTCCATAAATACTCGATGTTCTTCAGAAGAATGCATATCTTCTAATTTTTAGGTTCAGGTTTCTATGTATGTTCACTGGGTCAAGCTTTTAAATTTTGGGTCCAAATATTTTATATCTTTTCCAATATTTCGTCTCCAAGAGCTCTCAGTCATTGAAGGGGAGTATTAAAATCCCCCACTATGATGCTGAGTTTGTCCATTTCCCTTTACAATCCCATCAGCTGCGGCTTTATGTATGCTGAAGCTACGTTATTAGAGGCAAATAAGTTTCAAAACATTAGACAGCCCTAGTAAATCATACATTTTAACAGTATATAGTGATTCTCTTTCTCCCTAATACTTTTTACCTTAAAATATATTTTCTTCTGATATAAACATTCTTCTGATATAAATATTGCTATAGAAGATTCCTCTGGGTTAATAATAGCCATATATCTTTTTCGGTGTTTTAACCTTTCTGTGTTGTCTTGGGTGTGTTCCCTATAAATTTGCAATTTCTGGTTATTTCTAGTCAATCTGACAACATCTGTCTTTTCAGAAATTGCAAATTATTATGCAATTATATCATTACTTATATAGTTGAAACTATTTCTGCCAAGAATCTGTGCTTTTCATTGATCTTGATTTTTTTTTTTTTTTTGCATCTTCTTTTTTCTGCCTCCCTTAGATTGATTGAGGGAAATTTTTCATTGTTTTATATTTCCTGTTATAGAAGTCATACACTCTATTTTTTTTCTTGTAACACGTATAGATAACTGGAAATTCTAACTTTTTACATCTCTGTGCTTCTCCTGAACAATAAAGGACTTTTGAGCACTTAAACTCCATTTATTCCCTGCCCATATGATACCATGCAATATTTCAGTGGATTTTTTTACAATGCAGATTAGACAGTGTTGTTATTATTTTATAGTCAGTGTTTGCTAACCAGTCCTTCTCGAATCTCAAATCTTCCTTCTGGGATCAATTTCCTTCTTTCTGGAGTACATCATCAAGAATTCCTTTGTGAATGCTTATTGGCAATAAACACTTCGCAGTCTGGTTTCCAACAGACATCTTTATCTCATTTCCATCCTTGCACAGTTATTATTCACACCTACAATTCTAGGTTAACAGTTACTTTCTCTCCGGGTTTCTGTTGCTGCTATGGTGAAGCCAGCTACCACCCCAGTTGTTACTCCTTTGAACATGACCTCTCTCCTCTCCCTCTACTTTTAACACCTTCTCATTGTCTTTGTTGTTCTGCAGTTTGCTTCTTTATGTCTAGGTGTGGCTTTTATTGTTTTCTCTTGTTTGTGGTTTACTGTATCTCCTGCATGTAAGAATTTTGTCTTTTACCAATTTTGGAAAATTCTGCAATACTATCTTCTAATATTGATTTGTCCCTATTCTGTCCTTCTGGAATTCCAATTGAATGCATGTTATACTTTCTTATTCTAGTGTCTCTTAGTCTGTTCTTCTTACTACCCATTTCTTTTCCTCTCTGCTCTCTCCTCTCAATCCTTTATAATTCCTTCACACCTCTACTCCAGCTCAGCAGTTTCTCATCAGTAGTGTCTGTTTACTAGTTTCATTCTTTAAACTTTTCTTAATATTCTCTTTGGTTCTTTTTCATTTCTTAATGTTTCTGTTTTTATTTCTTCAAATTCTAGTCAGTTCTTTTTCAAACGTGTGTGTCTATTTTTATAATCTTTTATTCTTTTCTCATATTTTCAATTCTCTGCTTATTTTTAGTAAACCTATTAAGAACACTTCAATATTTTTTACATTTGATTATTCTAATACCTGAAGCCCTCAGGGGTCTATAATATTATTTGCTTTTTCTGTTCACTCTCACTGACTGTGGGTGATTTCCTCCTATATTTGATAATTTTTTATTTAGAAATTGTACTTGGTTTCCTTCTGGATTTCTTTTATTGATGAGTGGGTCTTTTTACAATGAGGAAGCCCTTAGAGGCTTTATGCAGAGGTCTTAGTTCCAACATCTCCTGTCTGAACAAAACCTAACCTACCACTTCCAAAGGAGTCCAAACCCTAGTTTGCGGGCAGCCTACTCATTTGCTTACCATTGAGTACTTGCTTACCATTCTGGCTTTGGTCTGTCTTCTTCCCTTAGTCCCTGGTCTAGTTCTCTTATGCTCCTATGATCTTAACTGTGCACTAAATTAGGTTATTATGGCCCAGGTTCTCCTAAATGCAAGACACAAGGGTCTTATGTGCAGGTAGTTTATTTGGGAGGTGATCCCAGGGGACAGCAACAAAGAGACCAAGGAAGGAAGAAAACCAACATTAAAGCCCATTATTAAACAACATAAATAATAACAAAATTGCTCATAGAACAGATTGTGGTTGCCAGGGGTGGGGGGTGGGGGGGGTGGAGGAAATGGGAAAAACGGATCAAAAGGTACAAACTTCCAGTCATAAAATAAATAAGTCCTGGGCATGTAGTGTACAGCATGATGACTACAGTCAATAATACTGTGTTGTATATTTGAAAGCTGCTAAGAGAGTAGATCTTATAAGTTCTCATCACAAGAAAAATAAGTTGTGTAACTACGTGTGGTGATGAATGTATAATAACTAGATTTATTGTGGTGATCATTTCACAATATATACAAATATTGAATTTTAAAAGATTCATTATAGAGTTAGTCACTGCTCCAGAGGACTTACGCTCAACCTTTCTGGGTTCTTATAAAATGCATCTGAGCTATGTCTCATGGTACCACTCATCGCTCTCATGCTTTCCATTAAGTCCAGTCGATCACAGCATTCCCTTCATGGTGGTGGCCGGCAGTAATCTCTATGAAGATTTAAGACAAGTCAGTTAGTAGAACAAACTACGGTCTCTTCTGTTGCACCTGTTTCCTAGAAGGTCACCGATAATTAGCATCTTCCTCCTCTAATTCCCATTCCAGAGTTTCTTTACTTCTGCTAGGACTTTGACCAGGCTAGGTTGCTTACATGATAGGGTAACCCTGACTTTCCTCCCTAAGGGGCCTGACCCTTAGTTGCTTTGCCCATGTGAAGCCATGACTGCTAGAGTTGCCCACTTGTTGTTACTGCTGGGCATGAATGCACCAAAAGATGCCCAGGGAATCCCCTGCATCCCAGGCATACTCCCTTGTGCCCGCACTGGGCAGCAATAGTTCTAGCTCCTTGTGATAACCATAATCAGCGTCTCCTGCCAGAACAATAACTCCTTCCCTTACCTGCTGGTCTATTGCCATGAGAATCTCAAAGTGACAAGATGATAGTTGTAGCTTCAAGTTCAGTGGCACCACTGCAGTGAATCAGGACCTCAAATCCCTCCAGGAAGCACAAATGATGAGTGGGTCACTGAAAGTGTTGGTAAGAGGGTCTAGTTCTACTTCTACCACATGGTTCCTGGACTGATGCACTCTGGCTATTGATCACGCAGTACCACCCATAAACCAATCACTTAGCACATGTACCGCTGTGAAAAACTACAAAATGAATGTGTGTGTGAGTGTGTGTGAGTGTGTGTGTGTGTGTGAGTGTGTGTGTGTGTGTGTGTGTGTAAGCTATTTTTCTGTTCAGGCTGAGCTGAGAGCTGACTTTGGAAACCAGCCTGGGGGCAGCAGAAGGATGGTGTAAGTGGATCTTGAGGAGTCCAGCATAATTCTGTGAGGCATTTGCCCTAGGTGAAATTTTTACTGGCAATCAAGCAAGCAGAAACTTCTGTCCTCTAGCAAGAGGGAGAGGCTGCTTCTACCAGTCCAGATGGTTCCAGGAAGTCTGGAGATTCAAAAGACTCAATCTTGCCCATGCAAATATCTCTATCTTAGATCCCAGACCCCACTTGTTTCACAACAGGGTCTGACCTGACATGAGAGACCAGTTGAGCCTATGCCTTCAGTCTCCTCTGTCGCTCTGCCACAATCCTCATAATTATTTTTGTTCCAAACTGCTAAGCACTAAACTTACCACATTTCCCATTCTTGTCCACTGCAGGTCAGAATCCTACTTATTTTGATGCTACTGCATGCCAAAATTGTCATTCTCAATTTAGACTAGCAATGGCGCCCTTATTGCTCTCTGATGAAATAGTGGCCCAGCCCAAATTCCATCCTAAAGATCTGCTCACTTCTAGAATTGCACAGAATCCCCTGAAAGCAAAGCCTGGAGAGGGGGGTGGGAGGGAAACTTGTGTCCAGGGAGTTTATTGGGCAAGTGGGGTCCTAAGAATCAGTTATATGGAGAACTGCCAAACACGAAAGGAGAGAAAACTAATAATGAATGCATTACTGAGTTGGCCGCTGCTAAAGGTGAATGGTATTAGATCTTGCCAGGTCTTTCTAAAGAACCTTTTATGGAATGCATCTCAGAAATGTTCTCCTGGAAGAAGAAAGGGAGACTATTTATTTGTTGGCTTTCATTTCCTTTTGGCCAAAGGTGGTCCCATGAGTTTTAACTCACCTGCTCTTCCAGAGTGCACATGTGTGAGAGATGCGATGTTCCTGTAGGTACCCCAGGCCATGATGCGAGATGTTCCTTCAGGGAGGAAAACAAGAGACGCCCAAGGCAGAATCAAGGTGAGGTGGTGTCTGGTTATATAGAAGTAAAGCTGGCCTAAGCCTCGTGAAACTGGTTGCTGCAATAGCAGGAGCAAATGGTGAGACCAAGAGGATCCAGGAGGTCTACAAGCAGATATTAATTCTATATTTCACAGCAGTTTTAAATATCTGAGCCAGTCCTACCATATATCTGGAAGGGAAACAATCAAACGGGTCTCTGTGAATGCGCCTATCAGGGGGACTAAAGAATTCCCACAGTGTGATGGGAAAAGCACGGAATGTGTCAAAAATCAGAAGGTGTTGTATCCAGTCCGACGCTGGCTATACAACCTAAGCAGGTTACTTAGATTCTGGGAGCCATCTAAAAAGGGGAATAATAACAAATGCATAATCCCCCTTATAGCACAGGAATCAAAGAGATTATGAATATAAAAGCATTTTATACTTTGCAAAGTGCCGTAACAATATAATTTATGATGAGTGTAAATATTAAGGCTTATTCTTGGTGGCCCAGCTGATCTCAGCACCCATCCCCCAAAACCATAACTGTGCTGAGTCCTGGATTTTTGATAAGAAGAAAATGACATAGGATAAATGCTTGAGAGAAGGAAAGAAAAAATAATAAACCAGCTATGATGGTATTCTTTAAAACGAAGCAGATGCATTGCAGTGGTGTGCTCTGTCACGTAAAATGTAACCAGGGGCCAGGATGTGGAAAATTTGGAACCTTGTGCTCTGCTGGTGAGAATGTAAAATGGGGCAGTTGCTCTAGAAAACAGTACGGCAGTTCCTCAAAAAAAAAAAATAGAATTACCACATGATCATATGATTTAGCAATTCTATTTCCAGGTATATACCCAAAGAGTTGAAAGCAGGGACTGAAAGAGGTATTTGTACACCCTTGTTCATGGCAACAATATTCAAAATAACAAAAAGGTAGAAAGCCCCAAGTATGAATTGACAAATGAATAAACAAAATGTAGTACATACATATAATAGAATATTATTCAGGACTTTAAAAGGAAGGAAATTCTGACACATGCTATAGCATGGAAAAACCTGGAAAATGTTATAAGTGAAATAAATTAGCCACAAAAGGACAAATACTGTATGGTTCCACCTATAGGAGGTACCTAGAGTAGTCAGATTCATAGGGACAGAGAGTAGAATGGTAGTGGCACCTTCTCTTCTTGTGTTTTCCCCCAAAGTCTGTTTGTCCTCCAATCTGACACTGCTCAAATGATACAAATGGGACAAAAATAATAATTTCTGTCCCTAGACCCAAGATAAATTCCCCCAGGCAATTATATTTGGAATGGCTAAAACAGCAATAAAATAAGAATGGCTGCAATCCTCTTAATGCTATTTGGATTTCTAATACCTTATGAGTCTCTTGAGAATCTGGAGAGAATAAGCAACTTCATGATCTTGAGTACTCCTCTCCAAAAACATATCATTCCATTTTCTTGGGTGTTCTTTAACATCCTCCAATAAGATCTTATGATATTCTGAATATGGATCTCGAACATCTTTTGTTAGGGCTATTCCTCATGTGGCAGGTTGCCAATCGCCTCCAAAAAATTGCATCCTCCTCCTCATGGGCATAGAGCTGTCCAACAATTCTATTCATTCCAGGAGTAATGGTGCAGCTTCCAGGTAGCTCCTACTTAAGGAAACATTGCTTACCCCAGACTCAGCTTTTCCTCACATTGTATTGACCACAACACTTGATGTGGGAGTGGCCCAGCTTTGATCATTCAGGTGAGTACAAGGCTCTCTGGAAGGACCTGGCAACAAGGTGGAAGGACTGTAGATCTCTAGGTGACCTGTTGAATTAGAGCTGTCCCACCAGCCTAGACAAGCTGCACTTAAAAACCTCTCTCATTTAAGCCATGCAATTTGGGGGTATTTATTATGGTGTGCTATCTTTCTTATACACTGTTAGATTCTGTTTAGAATATTTTATTTAGGATTTTTTACATCTATGCTTAAAAATGAGAATGAACTGTAATTTCCCTTCATTCTAGTGTTCTTTTCTTGTTTTGATGCCATAAAATGCATTAAGAATGTTTCCACTCTTCCCATCCTCTGAAAGAATTTACATCAGATGGAATGATCTGTTTCTGGAAATTTAGTTGAACTCAACTATAAAACCATCTGACTCTCATGTTGCTCTTGTTGGGAAGAATTTTTACTATTGAGTAATTTGATTTCTTTAATATTTTCCTTGTTAATAGTAATAAGTGCTATTTCAATGCAGTTTTAATTTCCATTTTTTATGTTACTGAAGAGGTTGATCATCTTCCCCTATTTTATTAATTGCAGGTTTCCTATTTTGTGGTTTACCAGTTTATTTCCTTTTCCCATTGTGATCATTTAGCTTAATTTTACTTTCCCTTTCACTGTGGGTAGAATACCATTCCTTACCCCGATGATGTTGTACTTGGCCATATGACTTGCTTTGCCCAGCACAGTGTTAGCGGACAAGACATAAGCAAGAGGCTTTATGGCTCAGTTGAAAGAGTATGCAACTCCTGATCTCAGGATCATGAGTTTGAACCCCATGTTGGGTGTAGAGATTACAAAAAAATTAAATAAATAAACTTTCAAAAAATAAAAAAAAATTAAAGACAGGGAGAAACATAAAACTAAAAAGGGGGCTTGGTGTTAATAAAGACAGAAGATTTAAAAAAAAAATAAGGACTCAACTTCAAAAGGTTTTAACTGTGCTTGCTCAGATTGGCTGATAATCTTGCACTTTTGTCATCACCATCAGAACCAGCCCTGGGAAATCATTGGTCTTAGAGTGATGACAGACACTTGGAATAGACTTGTACCCAAACTGCATCCTGGAGCTGAGCCCCATGAACTTACACCCTGAAGCAGAGTCACCCAGCCCAGTCCAACCTAAACCAGTCAAACCAGAGTCTGACTTATGCTCGTAGACTTATGTGAGAATAAATGCTATCATTAGCCACTGAGTTTTAAGGGGATTTGTTATGCACTGTTATTGCAGTAACAGCTGACTAACACATCTATTTATTGAGGTGTTGGAGAATGTCTTATCAATTTTTTGTAATTATTACCTTACATAATCTTTATATACAATTATAATTAATATTATACAATCACTAGTTTATTGCTGTAACTATTCCCCCTGTGTTTGTCTAGTATTTTGATGGTGTTTCTTTATTTTACAAAAGGAAACTCTCATTTTTAATTAAATTTTTCCATTTTTTCCTCTGCTAACTTATACTACTTTTGAACCTAAACAGTCTTTCCCAATTCCGAGATTTAATAATCAATTCCACTTTCTGTTTTTCTAAAACTTAAAAGATATGTAGTTCTGTAATCCATGAGTGAGGTATATTAATCATTCCTAGATCCTCTTATTTTTTTTCCTGAGTTCAATGTAATGTAATGTATCTGGGAGCCCTAAAATTAATCCTATTTCTAGTTGGAAAAAAATGTTTAAATTGAAAACTCATTAAGATTATATAATAGTCACCCTTTTAGCTAACATGTTTGTTTTTGCTTTAAATTTTTAATCAAATTAGCATACCAATTTAATGACTCCAATTACTCTGTGTTTAACCAAGCTGAAATTAAGCTTTCATTTGCTGTTCAGTCCCTCTAGACAATTTAAATTCACCACAATGTTCTAATAATCCACATCTCTGTTCCTTACTAACTAAAATAATTTAATGTCTTCCCCCCAAATTTCTGCTAGTTCCAGTTCCTGGCTTATCTTCGGATCCTCTTGTTTGTCCAAGTTGGAATGGAAGGATGCACATTTCATTGTTCGAAAGACCAGAAAAATGTTGTGTGAATAGCACTGCCATATTGAAGGTATCCTGGCGTGAGTGGATGCCTGTCCCTCAGTGATTCTGATTCTCCCAGGTAGGAATTGGTGCCCTTCTCTCTGTAATCCCATAGCAGCATGTTTGTAGGACTTACATTGCAGTGTATTTTCGTTTCCATGTTTATTCATCCCATTTGACTGTGAGTCCTCCATTGGCAGTTACTCACTGCTAGTTTTTCTAGCTCCTCTCTTGGTATGTGGCTCCATAGAAGATGTTCAGTAAATGTTGGTTGATCGATCAATAGACTAGAAGGTTGCCCTGAGGGACACTAGCGGCGTGACAGTGGGCTGCCTATTTGGTTAGCTTCTTTTCTCTTTCCTTTCTCAGTTAGGCCATGACCAAGATTTAATTCATTCAAAATCTTGTACCAGGTCATTCTTTTGTATCTTTCACTCTAGGTAGTTTCTGGAGGGCACAAATACCACCACCTAAGAGATGGGAAAGTGGGAATAAAACACATTATCCCCAGTTTCTAAACTAAGTTATTCCAGCAATGCGATAAGAAAGAGCATCGAACTGGGGCTAAGGGGACTCAGGGTCTAAGTCCAGTTCTTCTCCTGAACACCCAGCTTAGGGCAGGTCACTTCATTCCTCGGGTCTATAATTTTGCCATCTCTAACTTGTAACGTGCCATCGCATTACACAATCTGTTACATCCTTACTAGTAGTTCTCTGAAAAACTAATCAGGATTAGAGTCATTTCTTAGGGAGTCACATTGCATAGCAGAAGACACGGGGCTTTGGAGTTAGATAGCTCTGGCACGGACCCCAGATTGTCAGTTACTAGGTTAACAGTCTTGAGTAAGTTATTTAACCCCAGTGAAGCTCAGTGTTCTGTGGGAAGTAGAATACCCCTCTTGCAAAGTGGCTGTGAAATTTAAATGAGAGAAGTCAGACGAAGTTTGCGCCACAGTGCAACGTGGAGGAGTCTAGATGGGGCCCTCAGTTGTGTTGATGACATCCGGCCTTACACACAGGACACAGAGGGTGACCACCGTGCACTTATGCTCCACATACATCTCTCCCTCCCTCTCTCTCTCTCTCTCACACACACACATACACACAGAGTAAAATAGCTGAAGACAACAGGGGTCCACCAATTTTAACAGTGATCTTTCTTATGGTTTTGGTACCATCATTGCCAAAAAGAGAGTCTATCTTAGAAGCGGTGACTTAATGGCTAAATATTAAATTCTTGATGTATTGCAAACATTAAAGGAATATTCCCTAGGTAATTCTCCCTATGTCCAATGGAATGAAAAATTGCCAGATATGCAGAACTTGGAAATTGGAGTGATTAGGTTCTTTAAATTCTGAACAAAGGTACTATTAATGTGTAGGTCCATTCCAACAATTTTTTTAATTGTAAGGAATATTTCATACACAGTAAGTAATATTACATGATGGCACAATAAAATAGAATCACCCACTGTTCAAAATGTGATTTCTGCTGTACTTTACATCTCACACCCGGATACTAAGGTTTTGTGATAGCTGTTTTTCAAACAAAACTCACCCACCTATAAGGTAGTTCACTGGGCAATTGACTAAAACCCGCAACAGGCTTCAAAAGCCCAGAGGGAGAACATCAATGATTATTTTAACTATTGTTTCGAAGGGGTTTTTAATTTCTTGATTTAGAAGCGTTTTCTTCACAGATTTTGAGGTAGAGCTAATGCCTAGTTTGCCCAGCAGAGGGCAACAGGACACACAGGAACGCAGCAAGATGTTTACTGGGTTTTAAAACAAGGTCCTAGCGTAGGGGGATGACACTCTGTTCCTGACCGAGAAGCGCACTAGGGGCCACTGCAAAATGAAAATAGGGATCCTTTGTTCAAAGACCAGGAAGAAAGCTTTTCCTTCCTTCTGCAGTCTCTCTACCTGTCCTCTTGTGTTTTTTTATTTAATATCAGCTCCCTCAGGCCCAGGGATACTGAGACCCTCCTCACCCCCACCTGTGACAGGCAGAGGGTGCAGCCTGGCCCCTACCGGCCCCTACCACCAGGCTAGGGCCCAGATGAGGGTCGCTGGGTGACCCACACCCAACCTAGAGTGGCAAGAGGCAGGACTGCTCCCAGCCCCCGGCGCAGGTACCACTGGCCCATGGGACTTCACTCAAAGACCACAAACACAAACATAAAACTATTTAGCATTTCAAGAAGACTAGCACGGGTCCTGGTCACATACCTGTCTGGGGCACTGTCTACTCTCTGGGTCCAGCCAACGCTAACAACCTAGGGACCCCTAAATCTAGACTGTGCTGTTACCTGTGTGCTTTCCAGCAAAGGGGCAACAGCTCCCCCATGATCCTTCCACCATCAGAACAGAAACCGCCACTAATGCCCAATCTTTTTGCCTCCTCATTCCAGCCACATTGGTCTCCTTGATCTTTCTTGAAAACCCTAGCTTCCTCTCCCCTCGGGACCTTTGTCCTTAACTTCCACCCCCCACCACCCCCCATGGACTGCTCTTGCCCCAGACTGGGGACACCCTCCCCGCTTCATTCAGAACTCAGTTCAGATGTCACCTTATCAGGGAAGCCTTCCCCAGCTAAAAGAGCAACCCCCCTCCCCAGGTGGGTCTGATCTCTTAACCAACTTTATTTTTCCTCAGAGCACTATCACCAACACCTGATGTATTATATATTGTCTGACTAGAATGTCCCCAGGAGCAGGATTTTTGTGGGGATTTTGGTCCATGACTGTGTCTCCAGCTGCCAGCATGGGTAAACAGTCAAATATTGAAATGAGAATAAATGTCTTGACAACCCCCTGTCTGGTGGCAGCAATGCCCACTGATGAGATGAAAGTAAAAACCAAACAGCAACCTGGGCAGGTCCTGCGGGATGTACCTGTCAGATCAGCAGATGGGATGGGAAAGAAGATCCCTTTACCTGTATGCAGATTTGCTCTGAAAGAATGCCGACTTTGCGTTGTACCTTTGTATTTTCCCATCGCCAAATCTGTGACATCTTTATGACACCCTTGGAGAGTAACTGCTTCATTCCATTTACAGGTGAAATAAATATGGCCCACAGAAGTAAAGAATCTTACCTAAAGTCACACAACTCCTAGTGGCAGAGCCAAATCTAGAAGACCAGAACCCAAGACTCTTGACTTTTATTCTTGGGCTCTTTTCCAACATCAAGCTGTTCTGAACATGTTGTTCCCAACCTGAACTTGTCATTCTATCCCAGGGTCAGGAGGCTAGACCTACTGCCCCTAGGAACTCTACTTACAGCCCAAAGCACCTTGGGGATCTGACTCAGCTTGTTTGCAGAAAGTGGTCAGCTTTGCCTTGGATTCAGTTCAGGGTCAACATATCAACAATTCTTTATTAATAAGCCCAAGCATATGATGTTTCTAAGCAACTGCAAATCGAATGTCAAGAGAAAATACAGGGGAGTGCATTATGTGTTGTGAAATATTGCAATAGACAGGCATAGTCTAGATTTTGTGATTCTAAGTGTTTGCTTCCTAAATGATCACTGATCTCTGGCCGCTGGGGAGGTCATTGTCTGGCCCTGAGTGGGGACTTGTTCCAGCCCCATATACTTCAGCTAATTAACCACAACTACATTTCACATGAGGGTTCCCTTTGTGGTGAACTTTAATATTCAGCAGGAGAACAGACACTCTTTATTCCTTTAACTGTGTTTTCCTAATTAAATTGCAAATAGTAATTGCTTCTTATTCTTGAAGGAAGATCTTAGATTTCATTATTGAGTTCCTATGCTCACACTTTATCTTAACTATTTTTAAAACCTTGGCACAACTAAGTAACCAAATAGACCTTAGACCACAGACATATTTTGGATAAATATAAAATTTCCTGTTTGACAATAATCCTCACAACATGGTTATCTAATAGTGTTTGATGTATAATTATTATAAAAGGGACAAAAATAATACACTTCAGTGTAACGAGACAAAACGAAACGTACTGTACCCTTACCTATAAACCGCTGTTCTTTGTTTCCTAATCTTTAAAATGGAAGAAATTTCATCTACTCTTCTCTACTTAAAAAAAAATGATGAAGATTAATTTAACACTCTTGGAATAAACAAAAATATCATAGAATAAATTCTGGCAAGTAAAGGTACCATATTAATATTATTATTTACAATGTAGCTCTCTCATAAGAGATGATGAGATTTGTAGAATGTAGAATTTTAAAACTGGAGGAGCCCCCAGAGGTGATCTGGCTCAAATTCATTTTATAGAAGGATAAACAAAAGTTCAGGAATAGCAGATTATACGTATTTTAAAGTTTTCCTTTGATAGACTAAGATTTTTTGTTTTATTGATTTTTTTTTTTTTACATCTCAGGTTTTTATTTCAATTCTAGTTAATGTATAGTGTAATTTAGTTTCAGGTGTAAGATTTAGTGATTCATCACTTACAAGCAAAACACAGTGCTCATCCTGCCAAGTGCCCTCCTTAATGCCCACCCCCATCTAGCCCATCCCCCACCCAACTCCCTCCATCAACCCTGTTTGTTCTCTATAGTTAAGAGTCTCTTATGGTTTGCCTCCCTTTCTTTCTTTCTTTTTTTTTTTTACTTTCTTCTATGTTCATCTGTTTTGTTTCTTACATTCCACATATGAGTAAAATCAGACAGTATTTGTCTTTCTCTGATTGACTTATAGTGTGGTATATATATATATATATATACCACAACTTCTTTATCCATTCATCAGTCGATGGACACGTGGGCTCTTTCCATAGTTTGGCTATTGTTGATAGTACCGCTATAAACATCGGAGTGCTTATGCCCCTTCAAATCAATATTTTTGTATCCTTTGGGTAAATATCTAGTAGTACAATTGCTGGGTCATAGGGTAATTATATGTCTAACTTTTGAGAACCCTCCATACTGTTTTCCAGAGTGGCTGCACCAGTTTTCATTCCCAACAGACTAAGATTTTATAATAAAGTATCATTAAAGAGGGAATGAACCTCGCTATTTAACTCATTTAGAACACATCACAAGGATGAGACAACTAACATCTCTTTTAGGGGCTCGAGACTATTACAGCAGCTTCTTTAATTATTCTTCATAGATCAGGCTTTCTAGATCCTTTGCCATCCTGATTGCCCTTGATACATTTTTAATTGTCAGTACCCTTCTCAAAATCCTAAATCCTCAGTCCCATTTTCACCCCATAGGGACTGTGGGGTTGGCAAACCCTTGACACCTAGGTGGATCTAACAATGCAAACCAAAAGCACATCCATTTTTGGAACCCCTGCATGAGCTAAAACCCCTAGGCCTCGCCTAGGTAACCTGCTTTACAACCAGGCACATCTGTTCTTCTTGTCTGCTTGGTACCCATCTCTCCCACTTCTGCAACAGCACCCCAGTTTTCCTTGGGGGAGTTACCACTCTCCTCATTGGAGAGAACCCTGGAGAGACTGTCAATCCAGGTGGCCAGCCCTCCCCTGGCCAAGACGTGGGCATGTGACTCAAGCTGGACCGGCCAGCCACCTTCTCTCTGGCATTTTGACCCAGAAGGAGACACCAGCAGGAGCTGATTGAGTTGAGTGGGGATGCGGGAAAGACACTTCTAGTTTCCTAGATCCTCCAAGTGATTCTGTTTGGGAGCTCCCAAACCTTGGTTCTTCAGCCTTTTCTTCTATTCTATGAGTAGCCCCTTTTGTACCCGGTAAAATCCTTCTTTTGCCTTTGGTGAAAACAAAGTCGATTTCTGTTGCAATGAACCAAAATTTCTACCTGGTACACCTGGCCTCCGGGCTACTTTCTGCTTTGTTTCCCTGTGTGTTTTCTGCCCTTCATCCTCTTCTATCAGAGAAGGGATTGTGTCTGCCCTGCTCATTGCTGGAGCTCCAGAACCGAGAATTGTGTCCATAACATGGGACACTCTCAAGAAATAGATGTTGGATGCATGACTGATACACAATTCCCTAAATAATCCAGTTGTCAAATCCAAGTATCTTGGGATGAGAAACCAAAGAAACAGGATTTTTTTCAGATAGTTTTTTTCTTTATAAACATGAATTCATAAAAGAAAGGGGGGAAAGAGTATTTAAGGGTCTGTAAGAGAGTACTTAAGAGCTGGTCCTCACCAACTAAATGCAAGTCCTGTTTTCTGCCAAGTTAGCCTCAGATCTGAGCGGCTGGGCAAAGGGTGGAGCAGACCTTGGGACTGAGTGGATGGTTCAGCTCATTGTGCCTTGGAGGAACTGGGCCCTGAGGGGGGCTGCAGCTGTTGTGGCCACAGGCACCCCCCCTCCCATCCCGATAAGCCAGGGTGAAAGTGGCTCAGCAGAAATAATCCATATAGAAATGGCTTTGCATTTCTGAACTTGCTTTGTAACCCATGGTGATTTTACTATGGGCCTAGAGCCAGTCTTGTTTAAAATGAATGAGAAGAAACAGTAAGAAAGGAAAGGATTGTGGTGACCAGTGTTTGCAGACAAAGATAATTAGATAAATACGGAAGATACAGGCACAGTAAGGAGATGCTCACAGACTTCCCGCCTGCTGATATGATACACACAAAATGGGAATTGGTAGTGCATTGGAGGCCTTTAAAGGATTATAGAGAGGATATAGAGTAAAGCCCTATATTAAAGAAAAAGGGTCAATGGGCTCTTACATCTCGCAGAGGCCTTACCAGACATGCCCATTGATAATGGCTAATGTGAAGTGAATATCTGTTGTGCCCCAGACTTGGACTACGCTGGGTAATTTGCATGCATTTTCTTATGTGTCTGCACAATCTTCTGGGATGGATACTACCACAATCTCCCATTTTGCAAGTTGTGAAAGTGGAGTTTAGAGAGGTGCTCAAGGCCACACAGCTAGAAAGATTTTAACTGGATAGCAAGAGATGCTAGTCTGGAGAAAGGGATAAAGGAGAGAGGCTAGTGAGTCCATATATCAGCCCACATTATGGGTGTGAAGGAGAAGTTTCTGGAAAAGATTAGGCAAGGAGAAAACCAGCATGGAGTCTAACCGGATTCAAACTGCCCAGCTTTAGTGGGGCCATGGATGTGTCCTGAGCCCTCCCAAGGGGCGGCTGCTGCTCATTTACCACCCCATTCCCTCTCTGTCGGTTGCTTCCAAACCATTCCCCATCCACCCTCAACCAATAACACCTGCCATCCCTCTGTAGTGGATTAATCTAAGAAACTGCCATGATTTCTATGGGTATTTCACTAAAAAAGAACAAGAAGTGTTTATTTCAACCTGTTCTCAGAAAGCAATCATGCCTCTGAGTCTTGGAAACTTGACTTTACTCTTGACCCAGAGAAGCAAGAACAGGTCTTTGGAGGAGCCCTAAGTTTTAAGGAAGAGGGGCATGACCCCTCCAGCCCCATGAAGAGCTGGATCCTCTAAAGAGAGAGTCTCAAAATGCTGTCCCCTAGAAAAAATCATTATTTTGACCCTTTCAGTAGTTCCAGAAGGTCAAATGTATTTTCATAATAATATGATGTTCTTTGCCTTTTTCACTTTCATGCTCTCAACATTGTACATGGAGCTGTCCAGAGGCTACCTTATGTGTGATATCACAACAGATCAAATGCAGAAGCAGACGTGAGAATCCAGATATTAACGTGATTTACAAAAATGTAAAAAAAAAAAAAAAAGTATTCTTCTTATTAAGCTTTTATGCTTTGGAAAATATTAATTTTACACAAAACAACTGTGACTTATTTCCATGTATAATGGGCTTATTAATATTTTTAATAAATTAATAAAAATTTTGAAACTTTCTCAGTTTTAATTTCTGGCATAGTAAATATTGATCACTATAACCTCCACAAACAAAAGCTCTTTGGAGTGCTCCATAACCTGTAAAGCAGATGTGATGAATTCCAGGAGGGTAGGAAGCCTGAGCCCTGCTTCCACGTGTCCTGGATATGGCTGGACCTACATCAGGGTGAGTGGATGTCTGTGGAGGCTGGAGACTAAATCCACAAGGCTCAGGATCACCAGGGAGGGTCTGCTGTGGTTGAACAGCCACCAGTGGACAGGCCCACTGGGCACCATGGGCACCACTCTAGCCCACCTGAGTAGCACAGCTAGGTTGGACATCCACATTGTGCAATCACAATGTGGAATATAATGGCAGCCAGTATCCTACACCCTGAGACCATGTAAACCTTGGAATTCTGTTAAAGAACTCAGTACAAGAGGGTATGATGAGCCCCAATAATTACCAACATCAACTATGCCACCAACCAGGAAGTGGGGACTTGGAGCCAGATTTGATTTGTCATAAAACAAAAAAGCCACGTTTTGTGTACCTGAACATCATGAAACAAATTCTTATCTACTGCACACTTTCTTTCCACATTGCTGTTATCTTCCAAACTTCCTGTCTTGCTTCATCATTTATTGAAGACTCCACAATCTGGCTCAGTCTTCCTTTCTGTTTCTAGGCTGAAGAAATGAAACATCTTTGAGAAGGACCATAAAAACCTATGTCTTTTAGTGCCTTGACCTCCTATCAGCAGCAACCTTCTTCTCGGTGGCCCATCCACTCCCTCGCTCAGCCATGACCTGGACCTACCCGTCCCCTGGAATCCTAGCTCCAGCATCCATGTTATGACCACACCCTCATTCTCCCAGCTGGATCACCCAGTTACTTCCTCCTCGGCATCAGTTCTCTCCCTTTGTCCAGCCCTCTAGCACCTTCACCCTTCTCCCTCACCCCTATCTACCTCTCCTGTCAACACTCCCTTCCTAGCTTAGACCCAACATTTCACCCTGTCAAACATCTCTTGGCATTCTCAACAAGCTCACCTCATCGTCCCTCCATCACACCTACCTGATAAAAACCAAGCCCTGGATGACTCCAACTATTGGCCTTCTTCATGCTTTTAAGCACCGAGGAAGAAAACCACACAACCTTACATATTATACTAGAAAAATTCACAGTATCTGACCCAAACAAGGCTCACAGCCTTTCCAGCCAGTTCTGCCAAGTTGCTTTAGTGGATTCTCCTCTCATCTTCCACACTGGCTACTTCAAGCCCCCTCCTCTTTCCTCAAACCACTAACTCTACCACTGTCCTCTTCACTCTTGGGTGATGACCTGGCCTCTCACTTTTCAGAAAAAATAAAAGATACTAGAAAAGAATCTCATAAACTTTCTGCACCACTCCCACAGACTTAGTTCCAATCATATCCACCTCTTTTCCTCAGTTATAGTAGAGAAGATCTTCTATTGTTTGAAATCCCATCTCTTCTTTCCTCACAGACACAACTCCATCAGTCACCCCCTCTCTGTGCTACATCTTCAGCCTCTACCTCCACCAACACATAAATCTCCTCAGTATCTGAAAATAAAGAGAAAGGAAACCTCTCCTAAGCCACACCTTCCTCCAGCCATTTTACCGTCTTTCTCTTTGTCACTTGTCTGTACTCCTCCTCCTTTATACTATACTCTTCAGTAAATCATAATCTGGCTGAAAGCCAACAGATGCCTATATCAATTACAAGTCTTTACGTTCGAGTAAGAGAAACCTAACTGCCTTAGGCAGACAAGGAATCATTAAGAAAGAAATAGAGCAGGAATCATCAGGAACTTGGATGACCAGGGTCAGAAGAAATGCAGAAACCAGAACAGCCCTAGGGGTTTGGTAGTAACAACTATTCAACAGCCTGGTCAGAGCCCCACTTTTGAAGTGAATGAACTTTGGACGCATTTCCCATTCTTGTACCTCTGCTTTAAGATCCCAAGTCCCAGGAGACTACACAGAATGCACACAATGGTGAAGGAAGTTCTCTAAAAGGAAATGAAGGTGTTATAATAAAAATAAGGGTGAAAGGATACTGGGTGGCAAAAACAAAAAACAAATGTCCACTACAACTATTTTCGAGATTTTTTGGTTGACATCTTTGCAGTAGTGAACACCGCTTGTTCATGGTTAGGAAACTCAAATGTGAGTTCCATGAGGACAGCATCTCCAGAATCTTGGACCGGACTTACTATATAGAATGCACTTAATAACTATTTGTTGAACATTGACCACTCATCCTCTTGAAATCCTTTCTCCCTTGGCTTCCATGATATCATGCTTTCCTGATTTTTCTCTGAGTTAGTCTCCTAGGACTGATGTGACAAATTACAACAAACCAGGTGACTTTAAACAACAGAGATTTATTCTCTCACAGTCTAGAAGCCAAAAATCTGAAATCGAGGTGTCAGCAGGGCCATGCTCCCTCTGGACTCTAGGGGAGAATTTTTCCTGGCCTCTTCCAGCTTCTGGTGGCTCCAGGCATTCCTTGGCTTGTGGCCACATCACTCCCCTCTCTGCCCCCATCTTCACATCATCTTCTCTGCATGTATATAATCTCCTTCTGCCTCTTTCTTATAAAGACACTTGCAATGGCATTTTGCACTCATGCAGAAAATCCAGAATAATCTCCTCAGCTCAATATTCTTAACACCCTCCTACCTCTCTGGCCATTCCTCAGCCTTGTATGCAAGCTCCTTTGCCTGAACCTGAAATTTTGGTTCTCCCAAGAATTCTGTTGAGCCCCATTTTTTCTCATTCCACACATTCTTTCTGGTAAATCTCATCGCCCCCCCCCCCAAGATCTCGATTAACAACTACACATTGATGATTTTTAAATCAATATTCTTAGATCAGAAATTTTTCCTGAAAACTAAACCTATATAGTCAACTATTAGAAAATTCTGCTTAAAAGAGAGAGCCTAAAAGCAACATAGACCAGAAAGGAACACAGACAATATACGGTAACAGTCACCTTACAATCAATACAATAGCACTAAATTCATCTTTCAATAGTTACCCTGAATATAAATGGGCTAAATGCCCCAATCAAAAGACACAGGCTATCAGATTGGATTAAAAAACAAGACCCATCGATATGCTGTCTGCAAGAGACTCATTTTAGACCCAAAGACACCCCCAGATTGAAAGTCAGGGGGTGGAAAACAATTTACCATGCTAATGGACACCAAAAGAAAGCTGGGGTGGCAATCCTTATATCAGACAAATTAGATTTTAAACCAAAGACTGTAATAAGAGATGAGGAAGGACACTATATCCTACTTAAAGGGTCTATCCAACAAGAAGATCTAGCAATTGTAAATATCTATGGCCCTAACATGGGAGCAGCCACTTATAGAAGCCAATTAATAACAAAAGCAAAGAAACACATTGACAACAATACAATAATAGTGGGGGACTTTAACACCCCCTCACTGAAATGGACAGATCATCTAAGCAAAAGATCAACAAGGAAATAAAGACTTTAAATGACACACTGGACCTAATGGACTTCACAGATATATTCAGAACTTTCCATCCCAAAGCAACGGAATACACATTCTTCTCTAGTGCCCATGGAACATTCTCCAGAATTGATCACATCCTAGGTCATAAATCAGGTCTCAACCAGTACCAAAAGATTGGGATCATTCCTTGTCTATTTTCAGACCACAATGCTTTGAAATTAGAACTCAACCACAAGAGGAAAGTCAGAAAGAACTCAAATACATGGAGGCTAAAGAGCATCCTGCTAAAGAATGAATGGGTCAACCAGGAAATTAAAGAAGAATTAAAAAAATTCATGGAAACCAATGAAAATGAAAACACAACTGTTCAAAATCTTTGGGATGCAGCAAAGGCAGTCCTAAGAGGAAAGTATATAGCAATACAAGCCTTTCTCAAGAAACAAGAAAGGTCTCAAATACATAACCTAACTCTACACCTAAAGGAGCTAGAGAAAAAACAGCAAATAAAGCCTAAACCCAGCAGGAGAAGAGAAGTAATAAAGATCAGAGCAGAAATCAATGAAATAGAAACCAAAAGAACACTAGAACAGATCAACGAAACTAGGAGCAGCTTCTTTGAAAGAATTAACAAGATTGATAAACCCCTGGCCAGACTTATCAAAAAGAAAAGAGAAATGACCCAAATCAACAAAATCATGAATGAAAGAGGAGAGATCACAAC
>NW_022589708.1:71919188-72136993 GCF_004348235.1 Phoca vitulina
GAGATGAACCATGAGAGACAATGGACTCTGAAAAACAAACTGAGGGTTCTAGAGGGGAGGGGTGGGAGGATGGGTTAGCCTGGTGATGGGTATTGAGGAGGGCACATTCTGCATGGAGCACCGGGTGTTATGCACAAACAATGAATCATGGAACACTACCTCAAAAACCAATGATGTAATGTATGGTGATTAACACAACAATAAAAAAATTAAAAAAAAAAAGAAATTCTGCTTAGCTCTTGGATGTCTCATGGAAACCCCAAATATAAACACCCAAAAATGAGCCCATTGTCTTCCCCCCAAATCTATCCTGCTCCTGTGTGCCTGTGTCAGTTGATGGGACCAGTTACCAGTTACTTAAGCTTTGATGTCTCCCTCACCTTCAAATCTCTCATACAGTCAGTCCTAACTCTTAGTAATTGCACCTATAAAATATCTTTCCAATCTGTCCAGATTCCACACTACCATCTTCATTCAGGACAACCTCCTACCAATCTCTCTGGTTCTAGTCTTAGCCTATTCCAACTAATTCTCTCACTACGGCCAGAATGATCTTTCCAAACCAACAGTCTGATCTATTACTCCCCTTGCTTAAAAGCTTTCAGTGATCTCCCAGGGCAGACTGTATTTTCCAAATATGTCTATAATATCTTCCATCCCACATGGTCATTAGTAATGTCACTGTGCCTCTCCCTCATCAAGAGGTAGAAGCTAGTTCCTCTACCTGGAACTGGGTTGGTCTGAGTGACTTGCTGAGTGACAGCAGAAGGGATGCCCCAAAGCTAGGGTAGAAGGAGCTTGCAGCCACTCTGCCTGTCAGAACTCCTGACTCACAGAATCTGTGCACATAACAAAATAGTCATTGTTCTAAGCCACTAAATTTAGGGTGTTTTGTTACACAGCAATAGATAACTGGGACAACCTCCAATATCTCCAAGGTAAAATCCAAACTTATTAATCTGTCCTCATGACTCCCCACCTGCTCCAGCTCCAGCTCTTGCCATTTCCCCACTGCAGTGCACCCTCCAACTCTACTGACCCCCGTGAATCCGTGAATTCTCTGAACAAGCCACATGCCCCCACCCCCGAGCTTTGTATGTTTACGGCCACCTTGATTGGCTGACGCAACCACTCGCAGCCTCCATCTCTCTTCCACTTCCGCTACAGAAGCCAGTGTAGAAAACACCTTCACCTAGCCTTCTTTGCAGCCAGGTGTGGTCATTTGTGACCCTGTCTGACTCATGGAAGATGAGCCATAGTCTGCTGGGAGCTTCTAGGAAAGTTTTTGCTTTCCTGACTGAAAGGATAGACATTGCTAACAACACTTCCTCATTTGTTGTGCCTTCAACACAGAAATGATGCGAGGATGGCCACAGTGATCTTGTGACTGTGAGGGAATGCCAAGAGAATAGTAGAGACGCCCAGACATCCTCAAGATGCAGAACCAATGCCAGCAGCCACCTACTTCAACTCCTTGTGATGTGACAAGAAATAAACTCCTGCTGCTTCAAGCCAGCTTTAATCAGCACCTCTTCCTTGAAACCAAAATCATTCCTAACTGACACCATGTGATTCCTTCTGCCTGGACACTCTGCCCCTTCCCTCTATGTCCTTTGGATGCTTTGTGTCCAAGCTGAGGTTTTGGCTCCTCCAGGCAGTCTTCCCTGACTGACTCACCCACACCTGATCACTGTTCCAGGACCTTCCCCACAGCATCTTGTGTTTCCCTTGCTCTAACATATCATATTTTTTTTTCTTTTTTTTGGTGCATCCCACTATGTTATGGGCTGAATTGTGTCTTCCCTCCCCAACCCAAATTCATATGTTGAAATCCTAACCCCTAGGACCCTAGAATGTGACTGTATTTGGAGATAGGTCCTCTAAAGAGGTAATTAAGGTTAAATGAAGTCATGTGGGTGGGCCCTAATCCAATATGACTGGCGTCCTTAAAGAAGGAGAAATTTGGACACAGACACAGAAAGAGAAAAGAGGTTGTGAAAATGCCTTAAGAAAATGGCCGTCTATGAGCAGAAGAAACCAACCCTGCTGACACCTTGATCTTGGACTTCAAAATCCAGAATGGGGAGGAAATTAATTTTTGTTATTTAAGCCACTCAGTCTGTGATACTTTGTTATGGCAATCCTAGTAAACTAATAGACTGGCCAATATGGCCAAGGTGTTGGGACATCACTGCCTTGATTCAGTTATGCTCTATAAGACTCCATCTGAGCTGCACAGAGTCTCCTGGCTTCTAAGACACAAACAGCCATGTTGTGGACTGTCTATGGAGAAAACTATGTGGCAGGGAACTGCAAGCACCTCTAGCAACTGAAGGTGGTCTCCAACCAAAAGCAAGAAGCCAGAAACCTCAGCTCTATAACCATTAGGAAGTGAATTCCAACCAACAGCCATGAAAGCCTGGAATAGAACTTTGAGCTCCAGATGAGAACAATGCCTGGCTGATTCTATGATTAAAACCTTGGAGAAAAGAAGACCCTGCTAAGCCATGCCTGGACTCCTGACCCATGAAGAAGGTGAGATAATAAATGAGCGTTACTTACGTGGCACCTGGGTGGCTCAGTTGGTTAGGCATCTGACTCTTGATTTTGGCTCAAGTCATCTCAGGGTCATGAGATTGAGCCCTGCATGAGGTTCTGCAATCAGTGGGGCGTCTGCTAGAAATTCTCTCTCCCTCTCCCTCTGCCCCTCCCCCTACTCACACACACTCTCTCTCTCAAATAAATAAATAAATCTTTAAAAATAAATGTTACTTTAAGTTGCTAAGTTTGTGGTAATTTGTTATGCAGCATAGAAAACTAATACGTGTCTGATGATGAGATTTCCATTTCCTGGTAGGGGAAATGAGCAGATGATATCCAGATGACTCCATGCTAGGAATGTTCATTGGAAAATCAGGAATCACATCAAGCCCGAGAGGAGAAAGGAGAATGAGAAATATAATGCAACTCTCTACCACCCCCAAAATGTTTTCCTCTCAAGTATTGATGAGGTAAATAACCAGTATAGTATAGTTTGAGGAATACTAACAAGCTGTCAGTCCAAAAATTTTTGCCCCCACCTACCTGTCCTGACAGCTAAGATATCCATCTGCAAGGGGAGGGAATCTTTATGCAATAAGAAGCATTTGGAGTCCTTGTTTAAAATGCACAAGCCTGAGCCCCAGCCCACCTCCAAATCTAAGTCTACATTTTTACCAAGCATATCATCTGATGGTACCTCTAATATTTGCATCTGGGAACTATCCTTTGAGGAACACTGCCTTACACACCTTCAGGAGACATGCACATTGCAACTGGAATGATGTGGTCAGTCTCTTGGACATGCATTTTTTTAAAAGATTTTATTTATTTATTTGAGAGAGAAAGAGAGAGCGAGCATGGGGCAGGGGGAGGGCCAGAGGGAGAGGAAGAGAGAGAATCTCAAGCAGAATCTGCACTGAGCACAGAGCCCAACTCCAGGCTCCATCCCAGGACCCTAAGATCATGACCTGAGCTCACCTGACTGAGTCACCCAGGCGCCCCTCTTGGACATGTAATTTATTTGAACCGTTTTGAGGAGAAAGCTGCCCTCCCCACTCTGTCTCAGAGCTCATCTGGGAGCTGCATCTGGCTCTATGTCCCCGGTTGGGACTTACTGCCAGGCTTTCAGGCTGCTGCTCAGCCTGCTGCAAACCTCTGCCCAGCCCCGGGAGGATGGACATGTTGCATCCAGAGTTCCACTGGTACTCCTTTCAGCCAGTGCTCGGTCTCCTCACTGGATTCCTTGTGCCTGGGAGCACCACGTCTGACACACACACATCAGCCCCCTCCAGCCCTGTGAGCAGAAGCCTTGAGCCCCAGGCTGCAGCTCTCCAGGTTCTAGAACCTGAGACATTGCCCCATAGAAGGCCTGGGTGTCGGCCAGCATGGAGAGTCTGTGAGTGCCAGGCATTGGGATAAGTTCTCTGACTTGTCAAGTTTGCCTCTGACAGCCCTGGCCCTTGGCTGACCTCCTTTATCACAGCCCCTCCCAGGGATTTACAATACCACACCCCTGGGAAGTCCTAAGCAGCAGGTGCTGCCTGCCCTGAAGGGAACACCCCAGGATGCCAAGGACTTAAGAGGAGTTAGTGATTCATTCCGTCCAGACTCCACCTCCTCTTGCCCTCACCTTCCCTGCTGTACCCGTATTTCAGGTGTCTGACCAGTGTTCCCTGGAGCGATAGGACTTCCAAAGGACAACTGTCCCTAGCATTTCAAACTAAACATGCAAGAAATACCATCAACGCCCTCTGGCAAATTAAACCAGACTGGGCTGAGAATAGTGTAGGCACCTGCTCACAAGTTTGTTCTGTTTTTCACCCAGAAAACTGGAAACTGCTTCCCCCAAATATCATGACTTGGGATTAATCAGCATTTTGGGGAGAGTCCAGATTTCTAACTGAAACATTTTTTTTTCCCTTGGTTGAGCTATTTTGTGTAATAATAGATGTAGAGTCTCAGGGAAAACGGTGTTTGAATACAGTGGTTGTGAGGGGCGCCTGGGGGGCTCAGTCCGTTAAGTATCTGCCTTCGGGCTCAGGTCCTAATCCCAGGGTCCTGGGATCGAGTTCTATGTTGGGCTCCCTGCTCAGTGGGGAGTCTGCTTCTCCCTCTCCCTCTGCCCCTCCCC
Organism: Phoca vitulina; assembly: GCF_004348235.1. Lineage (NCBI taxonomy): Eukaryota > Metazoa > Chordata > Mammalia > Carnivora > Phocidae > Phoca > Phoca vitulina. The sequence goes on from NW_022589708.1 coordinate 71,923,861, forward strand.
CTGTTTGTGCTCTCTCTCTTGCTCACTCTCTCTCTCTCAAAAAAAAAACAAAAACAAAAAACCATGGGGCGCCTGCGTGGCTCAGTCTGTTAAGCGGCTGCCCTCGGCTCAGGTCATGATCCCCAGGTCCTGGAATTGAGCCCCAGGTCCGGCTCCCTGCTCAGTGGAGAGCCTGCTTCTCCTCTCCCTCTGCCTGCAGCTCTGCCTACTTGTGCTTTTTCTCTTCTGTGTCAAATAAATAAATAAAATCTTTTTTTTTAAGTTTTATTTATTTATTTGACAGAGAGAGACAGCACAAGAAGGGGAGTGGCAGGCAGAGGGAGAGGGAGAAGCAGGCTTCCCGCGGAGCAGGGAGCACGATGTGGGGCTCGATCCCAGGACCCCGGGATCATGACCTGAGCCGAAGGCAGACATTTAAATGACTGAGCCACCCAGGCGCCCCAATAAAGAAAATCTTTAAAAAAAAAAAAAAACAGTGGCTATGAGGTGGGGGTATAGACTCAATTTGGTCTCTCCCTGACCCCAAAGGATAGAATTAATTGTGTGCTAAGAGGAAAGGAAGTTTTTTGCTTCTGAAAATTAATTTACATCTTGGACAAGTATTAATTTTGCCAATTATGAGACTAAACCATATGGAAAACTTTGTGCTTCTGTCAGTGACTTAAGAAAAAAAAAATCACTTAAACCTTTGCATTTTATTATTAGAACCAGAGAGGTTTTTCTATATAAAATCACCACTGAAATCATAAATTACATGTGACATGTAATTCTCATTTATTGTAAAATCCAGGTCCAAAGAATATTCTGTACTAACAATAAAAGCAATGGCCATCTTACATTTTAGCTCAACTTTACAGTTCACAAACCCATTTTATGTATCCTCATGGTAATCCAGTGAGGCAGAGAATATTTGACAAACAAAGAACAGAACAAGTGAAAAAGAGCCTCAAATTTAGACCTCTCTCCTTGCCCCACGTACTTCCACTCTTTTATATCTATTCTTAGGCTCCTGGAAATGACCCTAAGGATACTTATATCTGGCCCTAACTTCATTTTGTTACAGGAAGAGATAACAATTCTGAGACAAATCAACACATTAACCTTCAGAAGGAGAATTATTTTCATTCGTGTCTTTTTCCAAAAAGGCATATAATTTATGACTAAGTTACCCTGTTTGTGTTGTTGCTGCTTTGTTTTGCTTTGGTCTCTTTTCCTTCCTTCTGAGCCTTCCCAACCCTGCAATCCACGGTACTCTGGAACAGAATGAGTCAGTGACATAGGTGTCGGGCCACCAGTGAGCAGCTGTAGTTAACAACTGCCCCCAAGTCATGAACCTTATTAATTAGTAAGGGTTAACAGTATGTTTTATCTTCAAGTATCTAAAAGATCACTGCCCATCCACTTCATGGTTTATGTAGATTACCTGGTGTCTGGTTATATTCTTCCACATTGAGAGCTGTTTATAGGTAAGGTCCATGGCTTATTCGGCCTTTGGCTCCACAAGGCCTAGTGAAGTACCTGGCCACTCGATTAATGTGTGGTAAATCTGATTGGGTTGGATTGCAAAATCCTAGGCCCTGCTAATCCAGGAATAACCAAGGAGACTAGATGAGGTATGACATATTGCTAAGTCAACCAAGCATCCCCAGCTGGTACTCCAACTTCAGCTGGTTCTCCTCACAGACCCCCAGTCAATTCCTTTGCCTATGGTACTCCTGCAACTGCATTGCCCTACTCACCTCCCTCTTCCCCTGACCAGACTGTGAGAAAAAAAAGATAGGGGGCCAGAGGGGGGATGAGAATACCCAAAGAGACTTCCACCAACATTAAAGTGGCTCATCCTGGCCTGTTTGTATCCAGAACTGGCCTTCTGGTATCCATAACTGAATATTCTTGCAGTGATTGTCTATCATTTTATACATATCAGCTGCATACAACCGCTTTACAGAAAAACAATCTACACAACTAAAATGTTTCTATTTCTGGTCAATGTTGAAACCTGAATTTTTTATATAGCTATAACCAATGATTTATACTATACACTATGAGTGGGCTCATTTTTTACTGACTATAATCTGTATACTTGTGACATTCATGGTTACACAGGCTTTTATTATATTGAAGTACTATTGTTGACTTCACATTTGCTATGCACTGCTTAGTTAGTTTGCTCCAATTTTTCACTAGCATGAGTTGTGCTATGATTAACATATTTGTGTAAACTGCCTTCTTTGTATTTTAGTATTCCTTAGGATCTATTTCTGCAGACTATATTCCTAGTAATAAGATTAACAGGGCCAAAGAATGAATGGGCATGCACACACATACATATAGCCATGTTGTTTTACAGAAGGATGAGGACAAATTTTTGGTTTGTATTTGGCACCTTTTTTTAGGCAAGACTTTTAAAAATCTTACTTTAAAAAAGTTGAGGTCATGCAAACTGGTGCAGCCACTCTGGACACCAGTATGGAGATTCCTCAAAAAGTTAAAAATAGAACTGCCCTATGACCCAGCAATTGCACTACTAGGTATTTATCCAAAGGATACAAACATAGTGATTTGAAGGGGCACCTGCACCCCGATGTTTTAGCAGCAATGTCCACAATAGCCAAACTATGGAAAGAGCCCAGATGTCCATCAACAGATGAATGGATAAAGATGTGGTATATATACACAATGGAATATTACTCAGCCATCAAAAAGAATGAAATCTTGCCATCTGCAATGACATGGATGGAACTAGAGGGTATTATGCTAAGTAAAATAAGTCAGTCAGAGAAAGGCAAATACCATATGATTTCACCCATATGTGGAATTTAAGAAACAAAACAGATGAACATAGGGGAAGGGCAGGAAAAATAAGATAAGATAAAAATAGAGAGGGAAACACCATAAGAGACTCTTAATCATAGGAAACAAACTGAGGGTTCCTGGAGGGGAGGTGGGTCGGGGATGGGGTAACTGGGTGATGGGCATTAAGGAGGACACATGATGTAATGAGCACTGGGTGTTATATGCAACTGATGCATCACTAAATTCTACCCCTGAAACTAATAATATGCTGTATGTTAACTAAATTGAATTTAAATTTTAAAAAATTTTTAATTAAATAATTAAAAAGTTGAGGTCTTAGGGGTCCCTGGGTGGCTCAGTCTGTGGAGCATCCAACTCTTGATCTCAGTTGAGGTCTTGATCTCAGGGTTGTGGATTCAAGCCCTGCATTGAGCTCCATCCTGGGTGTGGAGACTACTTTAAAAAAAAAAAAAAAATTGAGGTCTTAGAATTTAAGGATTGGAATGGAAGACTTTTAAGAGGTCATTTAGACCAGCTCCCCAAAGAATGCAAAAAGATGCCTTCTTCATCACAATTTTTTGTTGTCACAATCTCTTGTTATATGTAGTTTTGGTTGATATACTTCAAGAAAATCCAAACTCACACAAATATGTAGTTATAAAAATATAAGTATTTTAATCATCTTTTCAGACAATTGTTGGTGTTTTCTTCGATACTACAACAGATCATGACAAATGATTAGTTGAAATGTAGAGTTTGAAACTATATCAGTGAAATTTTCATACTCTGTTACATTAAAATTAATTGGTCTGTCTTGCACTTTGAATGACACTTTTACTCAAGCATGATTTTGTAACATCATGCATAGGTCAACTGGAAAATTTTGGTTCACTAGTAATAAGAGATCCTTCAAATGTAGACATATTTGTTATATAATTTAAAAATCACATTGACCCAGGGCCAGACGGCTTCACTGGAGAATTCTATCACACATTTAAAGAAAAATTAACATCAATCCTTCTCAAACTCTTCAAAAAAAGGAAGAGGAGAGAACACTTCTGAAACTAAGTTTATGAGGCCAGCATTACCATGATAACAAGATCTGACAAAGATGATACTACAATAAAAGGAAACTACAGATCAATATCTATGATGAATATTGATGCAAAAATCCTCAACAAAATACTAGCAAAGCATATTCAACACACATTCAAAAGATCATACACTGTGACCAAATGGGATTTATTCCTGGAATGCAAGGACAGTAAAATCAATCACTGTAACACAACACATTAACAGAATGAAGGAGAAAACCACACAATCATCTCAATTGATGCAGAAAAATCATATGACAAAATTTAACAGCCTTTCATCATAAAAACAATCAACAAATTAGGAAGAGAGGAAATTATCCCAACATAATAAAGGCCACGGAAAAATCCCATAGGTAATGTCATACTCAATGGTGAAAAACTGAAAGCTTTTTCTCTAAGATCAAGAACAAGGCAAGGATGTCCACTCTTGCCACTTCTATACAACACAGTACTAAATGTCCTTGCCAGAGCAATTAGACCAGAAAAAGAAGTAAAGTCATCTAAATTAGAAAGGAAGAAGTAAATCATCTGTGTTTGCAGATAATATGACCTTAGGAAACCCTAAAGATTACACATACACACGTAAAACTAATAAACAGATTCAGCAAAGTTGCAGGATACAAAATTAGCATACAAAAATCAGTTGTATTTCTATATATTTGTATACACTAATAAACAACTAAAAGGAAATTAAGAAAGCAACCCATTTACAATAGCATCAAAAAGAATTAAATATTTAGGAGTAAATTTAACCAAGGAGGTAAAAGACTTCTACACTAAAAACTAAAGACAAAATACTGAAATTTAAATTTAAGAAGAAATTTAAAAAGACACAAATAAATGGAAGAACATTGCATGTTCCTGGATTGGACAACTTAATATTGTTAAAATGTCTGTGCCACTGAAAGCAATCTACAGCTCAATGCAATCCTTATCAATATCTAAATAGTATTTTTTTGCAGAAATAGGAAAAACCATCCCAAAAGTCATATGGAATCTCAAAGGACTCAAATAGCAAAAACAATCTTGAGGGAAAAAAAAAAGAGCAGGAGGCCGCACACTTCCTGATTTCAAAATATTACAAAGATATGGGAATCAAAAGAGTATGGTATTGACATAAAGATGGACATATAGACCAATGGGATTCAATAGAGAGCCCAGAAACAAACCCTCACATATCTGATCTTCAACAATGGGGAAAGGGTAGTCTCTTCAACAAAAGGTGTTGAGAAAACTGGACACCGCCATGCAAAAAAAAAAAAAAAAAAATGAAGTTGGATCCTTACCTTATACCATCCACAAAAACTAACTCAAGATTGATTAAAGAGCTAAATGTAAGAGTAGAAACTATAAAACTCCTAGAAGAAAACATAGGAGGAAAACCTCATGACAATGGACTTGGCTAGGAAACCAAAAGCATTGGCAATAAAAGCAAAAAGTAGGTAAATAGGACTACATCAAACTTTGAAACTTTTGTGTGTCCAAGGTAACAATCTATAATCAATACAGTGGAAAGACAACCTGTTGAGTGGGAGAAAATATTTGCAAACCATATACCTGATAAGGGGTTAACAACCAGAATACATAAAGAACTCCTACAACCCAACAACAGAAAAACAAAAAACTAAATTTTAAAATGTACAGAAGACTTGATTAGACATTTCTCCAAAGACGATATACAAATGGCCAACAAGCATATGAAAAAATACTCAACATCACTAATAAGCAGGGAAACGCAAATCAAAACTACAATGAGATATTATCTCACATCCAGTAGGATGGCTACTATCAAAAGAATAAATGGAAAATAAGTGTTGGCAAGAATGTGAAGACACTGGAACACTCATGCACTCTGGCAGGATTGCAAAATGGTGCAACCGCTATGGAAAACAGTACAGTGGCTCCTCAAGAAGTTAAAAATAGAATTACCATGGGATCCAGCACTTCATTTCTAGGTATATAGCCAAAAGAACTGAAAACAAGATTTTGAAAGATATGTGTTCATCGCAACACCATTCACACTACAAATACTGTCAGTTGTTTGCTTTGAAATGACAGGCTCAAGCCATTCCTTTTCAAGAATGTGAAATACTCAGGTATTCAATTTAACTGTTAAGCATTCTTTAAATAAAACTGGCACCCCACAGGAAAAAAAATTGGCTGGTAGAGCTCACATCGCAAACATCTGAAGCACTTAACCATCATACGTCAGTGTACAGCAGGAGTGCTTTCAATGTGCTTCCATTTCAGCACAGAAAATATTAAAAAGACAGGTAGTCAAGGGTTGATGTTAAATAAACTCAATTTTTACTGCTTCATCGAGGACATTCTTAAGTGCAACAGGCATTTTTTTTGTACCAGGAGTACACGGTAGTGAAGAATACAATGGCTACTAGTATGGCTTGGTGCCACTGCTTCATTTCAGAGAGTGAGCTGGTTAATCATTGCTGTTCCACAATAGCATCGCCATAGCCCTTTAGAATTTACAAAGTCAATTTTTCTGAGTCCCATTTAATACTGACCACAATGCTTATCAGATTCATCATTAACAGACTAGAGATACAGAGCTTGAGAAACGTCCCCTGAAGTCTTCAAGGTTATCGACTGGCAGAGCCAGCTCTTCTGACATAAAATCCCACCCTGTTCGCACTAGGAAACGTCACCTCTCACCACCCCTGATTTGGCCCCTCAGGGCCAGACACGGTGCAAATTTGTGAAGGAAGGTAGTCTGTCTCAGGGCCTCTTCAGTTCTTTTTCCACCTTTCTTGAGACCAGGGATGCTCCCGCGTCCAGACGTTTACCCCATCCCTCTGCCCGTCTGCATTCTCCTCTCCTGCAGCCTTCTTTCCTCTGCCTACCATAATAGTGCTTTACATCTGTTTCATGCATGTGAGCTTGATAAAGCATGTCTCATTTATCATCTCCTTTGAATTTTTTAAAGTTGTATTAAGTTTTTTATTTGAATTCCAGGGGAGTTAATATATTTTTTTTAACTCCTTTGGATTTTGATCTTCAAACTACTCAGTGAAATAGTCTCTCGTTCCGACTTTCCTCAAGGAAAATGAGACTCTGAAGTGGACATTTGCCCAAGTTCTTATAGCTCATCTTTGTGGGGTCTCCTTTCCTTAAGATCGTTCCAATCTCTAATAGACTAATTTATAAGGAGTTTTCAGTGACGGATAACTCCTTTACATGTTCCTTCCAAGAACATATATTAGCTCTACAAAAGAGAGTTTCTTTAAAAAAAAAAACAACATTTGTGTCTAAGATATAACTTTCTAATCTTAAGACTCTTGCACATCCTTATCATTTGTGCCTCTCCAGGAGAATAACTACACGGACACCTGAGGCTGGGCCATGGAGAAATAGAAATGATCATAAATTTGCAAGTAAAGGTGTCATGGGTATACATTTTTGCAAATTTAAATAAAGAAATCTAAATATTTACACTTAAAAGTGACAATATCATCTACTGTGTACCTTTCACCACACGATGACGCCTGAACGAGGCAAGTGTCTGAGGCTCCAACCCCGAAGAATAATATGTTTGGTTGGATACCCGCGAGAGTGTGAACAGAAATCGGTTGAGTAGAATTTAATAATCATGTTCCTTTAATAGCCACAGACCATTCTGGAGGATAACTAAATGCCCAAACGAAACCAAATTAAACCAAGAAGAGTTCAAAGAAAAAAGCCGATGAGCCTAAACCTGGAAGGCCAGAGCCTTTGAAGTTCTTTTACAAGGCTGTGGCCAGGGGAAGGAGTCCTTTAAACTGAGGAAACAGGAAGTACCTAGATAAAAAGTTTGTGACATTTCCTAGGGGGGTGGTCTTTCTAGAAGCGCTCTTCCAGGAAACCAGTCCTTTCCCACCTAGATGCTGAGGTTTCCTGAGAAAAAATAAATAACCTCTCCTTGCCACCGTGTGGAGGATCAGCCAGTCAGTAAAAAGCTGAAATAGAGTTTGCCCCCTCTAGATGTTATCAGCACAAAGGAAGGGGAGGGGCGACTTTGAAGGAAGGGCATGGGGAGAGAAGGGCAGCAGGAGGAAGGTGGGAGTGCAGCCAGCCATTCGGAGACCACAGAAGCGGAGGGCTGAAACGGGGCAAGTAGCTGAGGGTATTTACTGGGACGTGTGTGCGCTTCGGGGCTGGGCTCTACTCTCCTGGGAAGAGCCTAACTGGGCCCTGCACACACTGCAGGAGATGCCGGACCCCTCCACCCCCCCACGCTCGCCGAGCCTGGGACAAGACATCCAGTTAAGACACCAGGCACTGTGGGACTGAGCCCTTGAAATTAAGCCATTCTCACATAACTCCACCTGGTTCCTAGCTGCACCGGAAGTACCCTGGCCAGAGTGCAGCGATTTTGCGTGGACCACAGTGTCCCCTGGTGGACGTGTGCTTGAACAGCAACCCCTTGGGCGGTGGGCTGGGCGAGGGGGAGTATACCTCCAAGGCAGTTGCAAAGAAATGCGACTTCCTTTACATGTAGCATTTCTCCATCTTCCCAAGTATCAGATTACTTAGTTAAAATATGCTAACTACAACTATATATACTCTTTGCTTCCTTTTTAGGATTACTTCCCCCACTCCCTCATGTTCAGCTAAAGCCGACTTCCCATGGCATTTAACTAGCCCCACCCTTGCCCTGGATGCAGATCACTCAGAGGGTTCTCTTTCTCCGTATTTTACCCTTATGCTCCTTAGATACCCCTTCCCCAGCTTCATCTGTCCCCCTGAATCCCCAGCATGCCTCTCCTATTCTGATCCGGATATAAACCCAGCTTGCCTGCTACCTCCTCTTCCCTGGCCCCCTTCTGATGAATCCTGCCAGGCCTGGGACAGAGGCAATGTCATGCGGGGAACCCATCAAGCTTTCTTAGTGATGTTTGTATTTGTCCAAAGCTTCAGATCCATTGCCGGTATTGCAAAGGAGTCCTGTCCAGTCACAGGTGAGGTGGGGAATGGCCAGAGGGTCCATGCTGATCTTTTGGAGCACATGGCTCTCTTATAAACTCTAGGTATATACGAGTACAGCCAGTCAATGGCTCAGCCTTCCCTAAAAGCGGAAAAGCCCTGATGAGAATGATGGAGCTAAACAAGTTCTCATGTAGGGTGTTTGTTTCTGAATATATGTGAGATTCAGCATTTTTCCTGAATAAACTTAGTGCTAGTATTTTGAGAGAGGCAAAATTAGTACTTGCCTTAAACCAAGAAGTTTGATTTTACGTTTGTAATAGTTAAGAGATAAAAAGAGACGCTATTTTCCCTCATAGTTATTTTATTTCCATACCTATAGTTATTTTTAGAGACCTTTTCCCTAGAGGAACTGAGACGAATGTGGAGTTTCTCAGAAGTGTGAAGAACAGTTAATAATGTCTGCCGAATCCTGAAACATTTGGAGGTCTCACAAAAGAAGCCTTGCAATGTTCTTTTGATAATTGGAAAAGAAAGTAGGAAACAGAACTGAATGTATATAGGATAGGAAAACAAGTCACTGTAGTCTAAATATAAGATACAAGGTAATTCTTTAAACTTCCAGTGTAAACTATACCTCAGACCCCCCCCCCCAAAAAAGTACTGAATTAACCCAAACAATTCTCATCTTAGATATCAGAGCCATGCACCTTCTGGCAGAGGGTCAGGGCACACAAGAAAATCTGAGCATCTGAAAGATGGGTTATAAGGTGTGTTAAAGAACTAATGCAAGCCTCAAATTTATTTTGCCCCCAAAAAAATGTTTGTTTCTTGGAGAATTTCTGGGAAATGACATTAGATCATTCTAAAAAATAATCCCTGGGCGTTGCCCTGTTGACAGCCAGCATAAACACTGCATCCCCCTGGATCAAAGCAACTACCCCATCAAAGAAAAATTAGGCAACACCAGGAATTCAATCTTTCAAGCGATTAGATAAATGCCACCAAAAGAAGAGGCAAGCATAGGATGTCTGAGAAGGAGGTGGCAAATTTGTTTCTAGTGCTGAGAATTAAAAAGAATTTTTTTAACAATCATAAAAGTAGTGGTAAACTCTTCTTTATTGAGCATTTTGGAGGTCCCAGCACTATCAGCTAAGACTGTCACACGTACTATTTCATTTTTGCCTCACGAAAGTCCCATACGGCAGGTACTAACGTTATCCCCACTTGATAGTTGAGGACGCTGACGCACAGGGAGGTCACCCCCTTGCCGAAGGCCACAGAGGCGGTCTGCTCTGCAGCCTGGCACTCGGCTGGGCTATGTTTCCTCCTTTTTGGGCTGCTGAGGATGCTAACACTTTCAAGCACCTGCAAAGAAGCACTCTTCCCAGTATTTTCCAGGTGTTAACTCACTGAATGCTCACAGAAGCCAACGAAAGATACACTGTTGTAACCCCGTATTACAGATGGGACATGAGGGCACAGAGAGGCCCAGGAAGCTGCCCAAGACCACCCAGCGAGTTAAGTGCCACAGTAGAATTCAGACCCAGGCAATCTGAGCTCAGAAGCCAAAATCTCAATCACTTCCTAATACCACCTCTCAGGTAGAACAACAAACTGTTTTCAGCATTCGTGATTTGGTTTCTGAATTGCATCCTACAGAAATAAGTCAACAATTGAAAGCAACAGGAAGAATGTTTTCTTTATGCATATTAATTTCAAACCCGGGAAGGACTGGAGAAAAACGCGGCAGGGAAGGCCCACAAGATGACTAGGTTTTTCACTCTCAGCTTCTGGTGATGTCAGCAGAAGTGACATGGTGAGTTAGAAGATTCTGGAGTGGGGTTTGGCCATGGAGGTGAAGACGTGGTAGGCCACGACAAATAGGAGGCAAAGCAGGACGGGAGCTTCTGTGCCGACCAGGGCTCCAAAATTAATTACTGAATGGGACAGAAACAATAAAATAACCAAGTTGTTGTACTACCTAATTCCTCTCACCACAAAAGGAAAAAATGCTTACTTCAGTGCACTTGAGTTAATCCTCCTTCTAAAGAAGAGTGTATCTGACCCTATGATTTACTACATGTGTTTATCTTTTAAGAGCTGCATCCAGTATAGATGTGACCTTGAGAGAGGTGTTGGAAGCATGAACAGGAATGTATTACGGACATTTAAAGTTAATTTTCTTAATAAATATTTATGAAGTCCTTATAATGTACAAGAACTGATTTCAGCTCTTAGCTGAACTATGAGCCAGCTCTTTGAGATGAGGAAGTGATCCTGGTGGTGGTTATAATAACTGCTTCCTTCAACTTGAAAGAACTTGCCCCTCCTTCCCACCCCCTACCTCACAACAGAAAACGAAGACTATACCAAAAAGTTGTTTTCCTAGCAGTTCTGTACTTGTGGGTGATGGATTACACCATCAGCTGGATGCCAGTGGATCAGTCAGGATAGAATAGGTTAGGCCTCGGGACCAATCACCACCCCCCCAACAACACACACACACACACACACACACACACACACACACACACACCCTCAATGGCTTAACACAGCAAAGGTTTATTTGTAGCTCATACTACATGTGCAGTGTGGATTACAGGATGTGGTGATGGGGGCACTCTTCTTATTACCCTCCAGGGGCCCAGGCTGCTGGCTACTGGAGGACCCCTCTAGGGAAATGTTTCCATGATCCTAGAAGGATGGGAACAGAACTGTGCACGAGCCCTTCCTCCTGGAAAAGTAGCATATAACTCCCACCCACATTTCATTGGCCAACACAAGTCACATGAGATGCCTAACTTTAAAAGAGATAGCAAACTACAAACTTAGCATGTGCCCAGAAAGGGAGATAACTGGACTGTTAATTTAGGTACAGCCCAAATGACTATGATGTTGAGTAAAGGTAATTTGATGTCAGAATCAGGACCCTGTGATTACCAGAAAGGGCCCCTTTACCTCTGTGGATCTCAAACTAAAAGCCTGTATAAAAAGTAATTTGAGAAATAGGTAATGTTTCAGTAGGTTAGTGTCTACACAGGGAATGGACCAGAGGGAGCTGGTAGTCTCCAATAAACAGAGAGATGAGAACAACAGAAACGCACTGTTGAAGGACTTGCAACTGAATCCTGAGGTTACCAGATGCACGTGAGCCCTCAGGTCTCAGAAAGAGTGGCATATGTGGATGTTAGGTAGAGGAGAAATTTGAATATATTTTGCAAACAACCCTGTGACACTTAATAAAATATGATTCTTAAAAAAATTAAAAAATAAATAAAACATGAGTCTTAATGAAAGCAACCAGGTAAAAGGCAAAAACTCAGCCCTGGCAGAATTTGGCATTTGGCTGCAACCTCTCCACCCAGGACTTTATAACTTTGGCCTTGACCTTCGACTCACTGAATTTCCAAAATCCCTGGTGTTCTCTATGCCAGAAGACTGGGGCAAGATGAACTTTCATTCCTGATAAAATTTAACTAACAACTTTTTGTGATATACAAAATTCCTGGCAGGACCAGGAATATGGGAAGAAAAATGAGAGCTCATCATGAGAGGGACCTATTCATGGAGCCACCCATCCCCCAAAAGGAGGTTGTCATCCTGTCATCCGTAAGGCCTGGATTTCTCTGTAATTTGGGAACACTGTTGTCTTAGATGAAGCTGTTGAGTTATCCACCATCTACACCAATCTCATTTGCTTTCTATAACCCCACTAGAAAGCATAAAGCACACTTTTAGATCTCAAAACAAGGACTCCGTTTGATTGATAACAGAGCCAAACAGGTTGCTGGCTGAGAGGGTAAGGTTATTAGCTTGGGCTGTCCTCCTGTGGTGCAGGGCTTTCTGCTCTGCCTCTCACGCTCTAATCTCCGACTAGTCCACGCCCTCCTCCACCCTGCAGGATCAGTCTCACCTCTGAGTTTCTGCGACGTAGAGTCTCAGGCTCCGCCCCAGACATGCTAAACCACTATGTGCATATTAACAAAGTCCCCAGGTGATATGTAAGCACTCTGAAGTTCAAGAAGCTTTGTTCTCCAGAGTTTCAAGCCGAAGCCTTTGCTTCTTTCTGTTCTCTATTGAACAGAAGAAAGAAGAGGGGCCAACTTTTCCTGGCCCTGCCTCCTTTCCCATCTTGTTGTCAAACAGCCAAATTAACACCAAACACCCAGTTAATAATTCTGCTGCCTTGGAGCTTTAAAAACCAGTGAAAGACAAATACCATATGATTTCACTTATATGTGGAATCTAAAAAACAAAACAAATGAATAAATAAACAAACAAAAAGCAAAATTAGACCTATAAATACAGAGAACAAATAGATGGTTACCAAAGGGAGAGGGGGATGGGCAAAACTGCTGAAGAAGATACAGGCTTCCAGTTATCGAAGGAATAAGTCACCGGGATAAAGGGCACAGCACAGGGAATGTAGTTAATGATATTGTAATAGTGTTACACGGTGACAGATGGGAGCTATACTTGTGAACACAGCATAATGTATACAGCTGTTGAATGCCTGAAACCAATGTAAACTTATGTGTCAATTGTACTCAAATTAAAAAAAAAAAAAGCCTATATTGGCATGAATGGAACTACACTTACCATAGACAATTCCATTTTAGTATGTCCCTGTAGAAACTAAAGTACGATCTTTTCTTTAAAAAATCAGTTTTAAATACTTGCCTCCATACACATAAAGTTACTTCTCCCAGGCTATTCATTAGGCACACACATCTGACCATCTTATTTCTAGCTTTATTTTGTCCCTCCACCACCGTTTGCCAAGTACAAACAAGGATAAGTGACAGTTTACATAACATGTATTTCTACTTACAGGGATTCAATGGAATGTTGTCTTTTTTTATTGCTTTGTTTATTTTGCTTGCGACTAGCTGGGCAGTCTGGACTATGTCCTGCTTTACTGTACCCATCTGGTCTGGTCTCATGTCCGTGTGTGAACGCCGAGAGACACCACTGGGGAAGAAAGCTCAGGTGACCTATTCTCCATTTTTAAAAAGTTATGGGCTGTCACACTTAACTTTAAAATTTTAGTGCTCAATGTCAGAGCAGTTTCATTTGAAAATAAGGTTTTATTGTGCTAAGGAAAATGTTATCATGAGGTACGTATCAATTACACCTCCACCTGCTTTGGGAATTTAAATGAAGCAAGAAAGTAGATGTTGTACTCAAACTCAAGGAGCCTATGTTTAAAAAGATATTTTCAGGGCGCCTGGGTGGCTCAGTCCTTAAGCGTCTGCCTTCGGCTCAGGTCATGATCCCAGGGTCCTGGGATCGAGTCCCGCCTCAGGCTCCTTGCTCAGCGGGAGTCTGCTTCTCCCTCTTGTGTTACCTCTCTCTCTGTCAAATAAATAAATAAAATCTTAAAAAAAAAAAAGATATTTTCATTTCACTACCATTTGCTTCTAAATGCAAAACTCCATTTTCTGCCTTCAAAAGCTGAAGCTGGTACAGTCAATGCAGCAGATGTGTGTTTCAGCATTATTGGTGGCAACCCAGAAACTATGTTCTCTGGAGGATTTCCATGACATACTGTTCTCAAAAGCCTTTAAATAATCCCCAGTAAAACCAAGAGACTACTTCCAGGTGACAATAGGACTGGAAGTGATATGACGTTTGTACGTGATGAGCTACTCATTTTTCTGAAATAAAGAATCTTGTGAAAAGAGGAATTATGACTCGTATTTACAACAACTTTTCGTAAACATCCCCAAATTCCAGGCACAAGACAAAAGGCATGACTCATATCACAGTAGGCATTACAGCTGGGGAAGTGGCCCTTGTGAAGATTGCTTCCCTAATGCCTGAGAAAGGCTCTGAGGAGATCTGTAGGAAGCTGATAATAGGTACTTCATCGAGGATCACCAGTCGAAATCTGGTTTTTGATCAAGAGCATTTCCTTAGCTAAAAGTGTCCTGTTTCCAGACCTTAATTTGATTTTTTAGTGGGTCATGATTGAGCAGACTGAAACCTTGAAAAAAAAAACTGTATGAATGATTATAATTCTTCAACTTGTGCTGTCATTTGAATCCTTGTGAAGAGATGATCTTGACGGGTGTAGCTTGAGTTCTCCCACTTGCTGTGGTTTTTCAGGGGGCTGGAGGGTGCTCTCCCTCTCAAATCTCCTCAAAGGCTCGTCAGCTGGCCTACGACCTCACCTGCAGGAGGCATTCCTATGAGTGAAGGTGGCAGCTTACACAGCAATTGGCTTAAAAGGTCACATTCAGAGGGCCCACTCTGTCTGAGCGGCGTGAGGGGTCTGCATTTTTACAGACATTCCGGATGATTCTGAGAAGGTGATCCTCCTTTAAGTTTAGAGAAACACAGGCTACAATCTAGTTAATTCCTCGTCTTTTAAAAAACTTTATACCAAAACCCAGAAAATAAGTGTTGATGAGAATGTAGAGAAATTGGAACCCTTGTTTGCTGCTGGTGAACATTTAAAACAGTGCAACTGCTATGGAAAACAGTACGATGGTTCCTCAAAAAGTGGAACATAAAATCACCATATGACCCAGCAATCCCACTTCTGGGTACAGGCCTGAAGAACTGAAAGCAGGGTCTCCAAGAGATATTTGTACACCCATGTTCATAGCATTATTTGCAATAGCCAAGAGAAGGACGCAACCCAAGTGTCCATGGACAGATGAATGAATAAACAAAATGTCACACACACAGGCACACTGGAATTTTATTCAGCTTTAAAAATTTAGGCAATTCTGATCCATGTGATACCACAGATGAACCTTGAGGGCATTATGCTAAATGAAATAAGCCAGACACAAGAGGACAAATATAGGATTCTACTCATATAGGTCCCTGGAGTAGTCAAATTCAGAGACAGAAAGTAGAATGGTGGTGGCCATTGGCCAATGGTGGGAGGGTAGAAATCGGGAATTATTGTTTAATGAGTACAGAGTTTCAGTTTTACCAAATGGATGGTGGTGACGGTTGCACAACAATGTGGATGTACTTATTACCACTGAACTGTACACTTGCCATGGTTAAGATGACAAACTTAATGGTGTGTGTGTTTTACCACAATTAAATATTATAATTAAAAATATTCCAAGCCCCTGAAAGAGAAAGAACATTATGCAAATAATAAATGACGGGCTCTGTGAGTTTGTATTTCAGGTAGGTCAAAGTGCACTCAAGGAATCCAGGATCCATAGAGCACTAAGAAATTTGCTCCAGGTCAGGGGCGCCTGGGTGGCCAGTCATTAAGCATCTGCCTTCGGCTCAGGTCATGATCCCGGGGTCCTGGGATCGATCCCCACATCAGGCTCCCTGCTCGGCGGGAAGTTTGCTTCTCCCTCTCCCACTCCCCCATGCTTGTGTTCCCTCTCTCGCTGTGTCTCTCTCTGTCAAATAAATAAATAAAATCTTTAAAAAAAAAAAAAAAAGAAAAGAAATTTGCTCCAGGTCAGACAACTAGTACATGGTACAGCCAGGATCTGAATCCAGAGTCAGCTGAGCCTGAAGCCCCCATGCCCATCCCCTCTGCCCCCTCTGGCTCATTTCTGTTTGGATGTGAAGGAGGATAAGATGAGAGTCATCTTTGGGGCCTATGTCTGAGGCTTGTGCTTGGGCTACTGAAAGACAAGGCAGAAGTTGCAAAAGTGGGAAAGGAGGAGGAGGATGTTATGGGGAAGAGGGTTGTTGGAAATGTTGGAAATGTCAGCCTGGCATTGGAGAGGGTGGATTTGGAAACTGTTGTTGGGCTAATTAGTAAAAGTGGAAACAGAAAATAGATAAGCTCAGCAGAGAGAGAGAGAGAGAGGAAGGAAAAAGGCAGAAGCAGGGAGAGTGAGAAAAGCCAAGAGTCAGAACCACAGCCTGTGGAAACGCCTGCTCTGTGTTTAGGGAGCAGACAAGGAAGCAGGGTCCAGTGATGGGGAGAGAAGAAAGGTAGGGGGAGCCTCTCGGCCAGGCTCTTCATGACAAACCACAACCCAGGGGCTAGTCATGCAAATTCATATTTGTACAGGTATCACAGGCTCCACATGTATGAAATCTTCATAACAGCTATGTGAGGCCAAGTAGAGGAGTGGTGGTGTTTTCAATTTATAGACAAGCAAAGTGAACCACAACGATATTGGCCAGTTTCTCAAGGCCATACGCCAACACTCAAGTCCAAGTCTTCTAAGTTCAGACGCCCTTTCAGGGAGCAACAACCAGGTGCTGGCAATAAGGGGATGCGTCATTGGTAGGGATAAAAATGTTCATACATAAAACAAACTACAGGTCAATCTGCTTTTTACATCAACACGCACTGACATTTCTACAGATGATGCACCTCTGTAAAAAATCTTCCCGTGGGATAGGCTCCAAACAACTGCTGTGGTTATTGGTGAATTTTACTAATACAAGTAAGCTTCACACAAGCACACCTCAATTACTTCTCCTTCCATAATGACTGTATTCTACATGGAAGTTAATTTGGAGAATCCCCAATTATCCTGACTTACATGGACTCATCTACAAGCAGTCACTTTGACAATACATTGATAACGGTGTGGCCTCACTTAAAGTTCGCTTTGGGCCCATTTTTTGCCTGCAACCCTGTAATACAGCATGCTACTGTGTTTCAACAGCAGATTCAAAATAAACAATGATAGGACAGTGATGATACAAATGAAAACACAGAACCTGCATTCCTGCAATGTTGTTATTTTATACAACCATGCAGAATTTTTGTGTGTGTTTGAAATGTAGGAGTGATACAGTGCAATGAAGTGTAATATTTTTGTCCGATATATGCAAATTTTAGTTCATAACCAAAATAGCTTACTATAAATTTGGACCGCCTTCCCACCCTCCCAATCCCCCCGCTGCCCAGGGCCTGTGCCTCGAGGAGGGTCAGGGGGATGCCTGGCTGCACAGAAAGGTCCCACCATCAGGCTCCACCCCTTTTCTCTCTGCCCCTCTCTTCAACCTGCAGAGACCCCCAGCAAGGAGGGCCTCCAGCTCCCAGAGCTCCCAGGCATCTGCTCCTGGCTTGTCAGGATTTTCTCTGTCATCTCTCCCCCCTCTACCTGAAGAACAAAGTGCAGAAGGCTTTGGGAAGTGCAAAACAGCTTCTCCTCTCAAACAGGCAAGAGATCCATATTCTGGGATGGTTAAAAATAATCTCAAGGTCTAGGCGGAGAAGAAGATCCCACAGAAGTGTTTGTCCTAGGAAGTTCACACAAATAGCAGTCCATTTCCTCAAATGTAGCTTAAAATAGTAATTGAGCAAGCTAAGCATTTTAAATTCATCATTAAAAGATTTCCATATTCTGTCACAAACACATTTTTTTGGTCTTGGACAAAATTGACATGTATGTTCCTATACTATACTTAGCTTAAATTTTATGATTACGTATAACACACAAACACCCTTATGTATACCCACTGATGTACATATATACATCCACATATACAATATTAATACTATATCATTCACATATATACACATGTATTTAATAACTCTATCTTTATATGTGCATATTAATCTGGCCTCATGTGTATCTATATACATATGTGTCCATTTATATCTACAAAATCAAACAGATGATGGTTGGGAGTAGCCTTTGGAAGAAAATCTGACATAGGAATGAAATGTATTTTCATTACATATCATTAGATGAATAGATTGTACTCATTCTTCCTCACAGAACTTACTGCAAAATGCAGAAAAGTGTTCACTTTCCCCTAGAGGTTAAAAAAAAGGTTTATTTTCCCAAAAAAATTAAAAGAAAATTATTCCTAATAACAGAAGACTTACAGATGAATGTAAGTCATGAAAAAGAACTGAATGTATTTTGACATCATCTCCAACTGAGTATTAAACTGTCAAAGGTCTGGGGAAGTACAGTTAAGCAAAGATCCAAACACTACCACCCAGGGAATGCTCTAGTAGTGCACGTGGACCAAAAGCCTCTAGGTAAGTTCTGCATGCCCACGGAGGGTTCTGAACCTGGTAACAGATGACCAATCAGCAAGTCTTGGGGTTGCAGGACAAATCTAGTTCAGACTTTGAATCCCAAACCAGGATTAGAGTTGCTTTAGAGAATCCTCGAAAGAGGGCAATTTAGTTTCTGTGGAATCTCTTTATGTTTTTAAACTGATTTCTTAGCATAAATCCCAACTCAGCCCAAATCTGCCCTGGTCCCCATCAGAAGACCCTGGTGGACTTCTACAACCTCCCCATGTCCCAAAGCCTTGAACCTTGATCAAAGCCAGAGAATATGGTAGTGGGTCTAGGCAGCCTGGTCCTGCCTAGTGAGAGTTCCAGAGCATTGGTTTCAGAGCTATCTCAGAATTCATGTCAAGGCTCCCTGCGGTCTTCCATTGGACTTAGTACCAAGCTCTGCAGGATGCTTCATTCTTCCATGACATCTTCCTGCAGATAACACTCCCAGCGAGGGTGGGGAAAATGCACACTGCTCTGCTGGGGCTCCACTGTGAGGCGACAGAAGACAGGGGATGGATTTAATAGTGAACTTCTGCCGCTTTGTCCCCAATTCTGAAAAGGTTTTCTTCTAAATCTTTGAGAGTTTCCTGTGCCTGTTACGTAGGTTACGTATTTGGCTCAATGTGATTTTTTTTCTTAGGCACATATATAGGACTTCTAGAGGAAACAGGACAGACATAAATATACTAACTTCTTGTTGAGGCTATAGGTTCTGTGAACAATAGAAGCTGCTAGTATGAACAGAACAACTGAGAAATGTTACTCTTTTTGTATTAATATTACAAAGATAATCGTTATGTTTACTCCATAGCTGTTTCCAAAGAGTTCAAAAGACTTTTCAGATAATTTGCAAGAGGTTCTCAACCTGCTGGCTGTACCAAGATCGGTTTGGGAAACCTTCGTCCAGGGCAACTGGAGATTTCGTCTTCCCCTACATCTGCCTCCAAGGTCACTATCTTGTAGAATAAGAACAATTAAGCATAAATCTTTAACTGGTGCCTGTTGAAGGGCATGCTGCGTTTAATGACCAGATAAACAGAGATAAACAGATTCCCATGGCTGGGGTTACCCTTGGTAGCTGGACCTAGATTTTCCTTGATTTCCGGGAGCAAGGCCTCCCATCATCAGGTCCTCCCTAACATGACCAATGGCCTCCTTTCTGGACACATCTCCCATGACAATGATAACTTTCAGTCTGAATATAACTCACCTCTTCATCTGCTTTGTAACAACTTTGGAGCCAGATTTTTTTTCCTTTACTTCTTTCCTATTCCCTGTGGTGGAATGCTCTGTTTAGAACAGATGCTCAACAAAGAGTAAATTCTCAATTAAATGCACTCCTTTGTAATTTTTCATTTCTGTGATTTTGATGACCTGAAATCCTTTCTTAGTTTGTACAAGAGTAGGCAGAGAGAAAGTGAAACTGTTTTGGGTCTCTGGGAGCTGGGGCAAGGAGTTAAGTGTGGCCTACAAACAGCAAAATCAGGCACATGATGTATAACTTTCACTTTTATTTGAGCCCCTGCACCCTTTGACTATTTAAGGAAGAGCTGTCAGGTGAAAATGAATTAGTACAGGCAAGTCCTATAAAAGGGACCTCAGAGACCACCTAGTGAAACTATTTACCTACACTGAATCTCCTCCAGCAGTAGTCCCTGTTAATTGTAGAAATCTATGCATTTTGAGAAAGCTTTACTTAAAGATCACATGTTAGGCCACAAAACAAGTCTCAACAAATTCAGGAAAATTAAAATCCTATCAAGCATCTTTTCTGACCACAATGGTATGAAACTAGAAATTAATTTTAAGAAGAAAACTGGAAAAAACACAAATATGTGGCGACCAAACAACATGCTGCTAAACAACCAATGGGTAAATGAAGAAATTAAATAGGAAATCAAAAAATAACTTGAGACAAATGAAAATGGAAACACAACTTTCCAAAATCTATGGGACATGACAAAAGCAGTTCTAAGAGGAAAGTTCAAAGTGGTACAGGCCTACCTCAAAAAACAAGAAAAATCCAAATAAACAATTTAAACTTTGCACCTAAAGGAACTACAAAAAGAACAAATAAAGCCCAAAGTTAGTAGAAGGAAGGAAATAATAAAGATAAGAGCGGAAATAAATGAAATAGAAACCAAAAACAAAACAAAAAAAACCCTAACAATAGAAAAGATCAATGAATCTAAAAGCTGGTTCTTAAAAAGATAAACAAAATTGATAAACCTCTGCCCAGACTCATAAAAAGAGACAGAGCCCAAATAAATAAAATCAGAAATGAAAGGAAGAAGTTATAACTGAAACCACAGAAATACAAAGGATCTTAAGAGACTGTTATGAACAATGTATACCAAAAAATTGGAAAACCTAGAAGGGACAAATTCCTAGAAAATACAACCTTCCAAGACTGAGTCATGAAGAAATAGAAAATTTAAAGAGACTGATTATAAGTAATGAAATTGAATTCATTTTAATTTTTAAATTCCCCAAATACAAAAGTCCAGGACCAGACAGCTTCACAGGTAAACTCTTCCAAACATTTAAAGAAGAGTTAATACCTATCCTTTCTCAAATTATTCCAAAAAATTGAAGAGGGAGGGACACTTTGAAACTCATTTTATAAGGCCAGCATTACCCTGATACCAAAACCAGACAGACATCACACAGAAAAAAAAATTATAGGCCAAAATTGTTGATAAATGGAGATGCAAAAATCCTCAACAAAATATTAGTTAACCAAATTTAACAATACATTAAAAGGATCATACACTGTGATCAAGTGGGATTTGTTCCAGAGAAGCAAAAATGGTTCAACATCTGCAAATCAATCAACATGATACACCACATTAACAAAATGAAGGACAAAAATAGTATGATCAACTCAGTAGATGCAGAAAAAGCATTTGACAAAATTCAACATCCATTTATGATAAAAACTCTCAACAAAGTAGATATAGAAGGAAATACCTCAACATAATGAAGGCCAGATGTGACAAGCCCACAGCTAACATCATACTCAATAGTAAAAAGCTGAAATCTTTTCCTCTAAGATCAGTAACAGACAAGGATTTCCACTCTCACCACTTTTATTTAACATAGTATTGGAAGTCCTAGCCACAGCAATTAGGCAAGAAAAAGAAATAGAAGTCATTCAAATTGGAAAAGAAGAAGTAAAACTGTCACTATTTGCAGATGGCATAATATTATATATAGAAAACACTAAGGACTTCACCAAAGAACTGTTAGAACTAATAAATGAATTCAATAAAGTCACAATATACAAAAGTAACATACAGAAATAGTTATTTTTCTGTACATTCATAATGAGCTATCAGAAATAAATATCAAGGCAATAATCCCATTTACAATTGCATCAAAAAGAATAAAATACCTAGGAATAATGTTAACCAAGATGAAAGACCTGTACTCTGAAAACTATAAGACACTGATGAAAGAAATTGACAATGACACAAACAAATGGAAAAATATTCCATACTCATGGATTGGAAGAATTAATATTGTTAAAATGTCCATACTACCCAAAGAAATCTACAGATTCAGGGCAATCCTCAATCAAAATTCCAATGGTATTTTTCACAGAACTAGAACAAAGAATCCAAAAATTTGTATAGAAACACAAAAGACCCCAAATAACCGAAACAATCTTGAAAAAGAAGAACAAAGCTGGAGGTATCACTCTCCCGGATTTCAAACTATGCTACAGAGCTACAGTAATCAAAACTGTATGGTACTGGCATGAAAACAGACATATAGATCAATGGAATAGAATAGAGAGACCAGATATAAACCCATATATATATGGCCAATTAATCTATAACAAGAGACAAAAATATACAGTGGAGAAAGACAGTCTTTTCAATAAATGTTTTGGGGAAAACTGGACAGCTACATGCAAAAGAATGAAACTGAACCAATATCTTATACAATATACAAAAATAAATTCAAAGTGGATTAAAGACTTGATGTAAGACCTGAAACCATAAAACTCCAGAAGAAAACATAAGCTCTTTGACATCTGTCTTAGTATTTTCTTGGACCAGTTTCCTCAGGCAAGGGCAACAAAAGCTAAAATAAAGGAATGACATTACATCAAACTAAAAAGTTTTGCACAGCAAAGGAAACCATCAACAAATTGAAAAGGCACAATACTAAATGGGAGAAGATATTTGCAATTATATATCTGATAAAGGGTTAATGTACAGAATATATAAAAAAATACTTACACAACTCTTATGATGAGCACTGAGTAATGTAGAGTTGTTGAATCACTATATTGTACACCTGAAACTAACGTAACACTGTATGTTAACCATATTGGAATTAAAACTAAAAACTTAATTAAAGAAAAAAAACACTAAGCTGAGAAATCCATGGCCAATTATTGTGACATTTCTCTTCAGCCAAGTAACCAAGTGACTAATAAGAGAATGAACGAGCACCTAGGGGAAATGATGTCTAATAATTAACAAGCTACACTGCCATATTAAATTATGGCAACTGATTAAAAATGCTATCAATTTGTAAAATTAAACAAAACTAAGGCAAACATATTTGGGATTTTCAAAATTGCCATAAAATAAACAAATAATTCTGACCAAAAAAAACTTATACAACTTAATACCAAAAAAGCAAACAACCTGATTATAAAATGGTCAGCAGATTTGAATAGATATTTTTTCCAAAGAAGACATACAGATCACCAACAGGCACATGAAAAGATGCTCAACATTACTAATCGTCAGGGGAATGCACATCAAAACCACAGTAAGGTATCACCTCACACCAGTCAGATGGGCTAGTATCAAAAAGACAAAATAACAAGTGTTGGTGAGCATGAGGAGAAAAGGAAACTGTTGTGCACTGCTGGTGGGAATGCAAACTGGTTCGGCTACTGTGGAGAACAGTGTGGAGGTTCCTCAAAAAATTAAAAATAGAACTGCCAGCAATTTCACTTCTGGGTATTTATCCAAAAAACCCAAAAACACCAATTTGAAGAGATCTATGCACACCTATGTTCATTGCAGCATTATTTACAAGATTTATAGCCAAGATCTGGAAGCAACCTAAGTGTTTATCTATAGGTGAGTGGATAAAGAAGATGTGATATATATATCTTACTTAGCCACTAAAATAAATGAAATCTTTCCATTTGCAACAACATGGATGGACCTAGAGGGTGTTATGCTAAGTTCAATAAGTCAGACAGAGAAAGACAAATACCATATGATTTTGCTTATATGTGGAGTTTAAAAAACAAAACAAATGAATAAACAAAACAAAACAGAAGTAGATTCACAGATACAGGAAACAAACTATTGATTACAGAAGGGGAAGTGGTTGGGGACAGGCAAAATAAGTGAAGCTGATTAAGAGGTACAAACTTCCAGTTATAAAATAAGTAAGTCATTGGGATGTAATGTACAGCATGGAGAACATACTCAATAACATTGTAATAACTGTATGGTGATACATGGTAGCTAGATTTATGGTGGGGATCATTTTATAATGTATAAAAATATCAAATCACTATGATATTTACCTGAAATTAATAGGATATTGTATGTCAATTATACTCCACAGGGTGCCTGCCTGGCTCAGTGGGTAGAGCACACAACTCCCGATCTCAGGGTCATGAGTTCAGGCCCCACGTTGGGCGTGGAGCCTACTTAATAAAAAAAAAAAAAAATTATACTCCAATTTAAAAAAAAATAATTCCTTACAAAACTAGAAGAGGACTTCAACTATCTCCATTTTGACCTCTGTCTGTATTTCCTAACTGATTAAGTTCTTCTTTCCAGTTTATCTCTTAACTCAGGCAAAGCCTCCCGTGATGGGAACTGAAACTAGCCCCTCAAGCAGTAAGGACGGCCCTGAGCCGGCAAGGCCCTGCATGACTGACTCCAGGACAAAGACTGACCCAAACTTTCCTGCCCACCTGCACGCACCCACTGCCCTTTGTCCCACACTTTCCTTATAAACCTGGAAGCATTGTCAGCACTTTGGAGACAGTCTTTGAGATGCTAGTCCACTGCCTTCCCTGTGTTGGCCTCACTGAGATAAATTCCTTTCTTGTGTCACCACCACTAGACTCTCCTCCTCTGGATTTTGTCAGCAGTGACTGGCTGAACCTGGCCTGTTTGGGCCCCCCATAGCCAGGGGTTCTTGCTCCCCTGCACCCTGGTTATAAAACAACAACTGGAACAGAAGCTCCTGAGAGCCTGGCCCTTGTCACTGCTGCGTCCCTAAGACCTGGCACAGTGCTCGGCACAGAGTAGGGGCTCAATAAATACCTAAAAAAACAAACAAACAGAGAAAGAGACACCAGGGAGGGGCAATTAGAGAAAAGGCCATGTGAGGACACAGGGAGAAGGCATCTATCTACAAGCCATAAAAATAGGTCTCAGAAGGGGTGCCTGGGTGGCTCAGTCATTAAGCGTCTGCCCCCGGCTCAGGTCATGGTGCCAGGGTCCTGGGATCCAGCCCCGCATCGGGCTCCCTGCTCAGCGGGAAGCCTGCTTCTCTCTCTCCCACTTCCCCTGCTTGTGTTCCCTCTCTCACTGTGTCTCTTTCTGTCAAATAAATAAAGAAAATCTTTAAAAAAAAAAAAATAGGTCTCAGAAGAAACCAACCCTACTGGCACCTTGATCTTGGACTTCCAGCCTCCAACCTGTGAGAAAATAAATGTGTGTTGTTTAAGCCCCGCAGTTTGTGGTACTTTGTTGGGGCCACTGAACAGACTGTACACACCCTCTCGGCCAGTGTTTGGATGTGTGAGCTGTCCTCTGGGAAGGGACATCCTGGCGGGTGAGGCAGCTCCCCTCACCTAAGGCACTGATTTCCCAGGCAGGGTGTGAGCTAGTAGCCGAGCACCCCGGGCTGGGTCCTGCGGGCTCTGGGCCGTACCCTCTGCAGCAAAGCCCCCTTAACAGTGTGATGAGCCATGAGGACTTCAATGGTTATACGGAAAATACAGCAAGGATGAGGACAGTATTATAGGAATCAACTCAGTGATTTGCCGTCAAATCCAGGCTTTAAAATCTTAAATGGATTTGCATTCACAAAGCAGCACATCAGAATCTGAAGGAATCTTAAAGATCATCTCATCAAACCCCTTATTTAAAAGCTGGGGGCAAAGAGGCTCAGAGAAGTCGATATTCTCTCAAGACCTAAAGGCAACATGAAAACCAAGGTGGACCCAAGATCCTGGCTTCCTAGGATTCTCTCTAAGATATCCTGTCTAGCTAAAACTGATTTGGCAGTCACCACACCACACCACACTGCCTCTAAATACAATTTTAAAGCTTCCGGCTTAAAAACAAAGCTAAATATAAATTGCACTGTGTGTAAATTTGGCAGAGTTAGTCATAGCTATGATTCTGTCCCAGTGAGGAAGATTCACGAAAGCTCAGTACTCATTGCACAATATGCTCTGACTGACCCAAAACAGCAGATAACATGGAGTGAACCATTATTTGTGAATTTGTTCCAGTGGGAAACAAGATAGAGCAGATCTCTCTCTCCCTTCTCTCCCCTTATTTCCTCCCCCTTCCTATCCTCCCCCTCTCCTCCTCCTTCCCTTTGCTCTCCCTCTCTATTCTGTCACATTATCTGGACCTCTTAAGTAACAGAATCTCATGTTTAATATAAGGGACAAGAGTTTCAGTCCAGAGGTGATAAAGCTAAAGAGCCGAATATCTACTGGCCCTCAATAAATGTTAATTTTCTTTTTTGCTGTAATATTTGTGCAACATCTCCTTTATCAATTTTTTTTCTCTTATACAGATTTCCCCAGAATAACTAAGAAGTCCTTACTGAATCAGTGCATCCCAAATCCTGCTATTAAAGGCTTCGGACTTCTTTCAGACGTCCTGACAGAATTCCCTCCAGAATGTGATAGGGTGTCAAGAGCTGACTCAGTTGCCTGAAAGTTGCAGAAACTCCAGACACAAGTGACTCAAACAGTAATGAATGCATTTTCTCACATAAAAATAACTGCAGAGGGAGAGTAACCCTCTCAATGAAAGGAGCATTTTTTTTTTTTTAAAGATTTTATTTATTTATTTGACAGAGAGAGAGAGACAGTGAGAGAGGGAACACAAGCAGGGGGAGTGGGAGAGGGAGAAGCAGGCTTCCCGCGGAGCAGGGAGCCCGATGCGGGGCTCGATCCCAGCACTCTGGGATCACGACCTGAGCCGAAGGCAGACGCCCAACGACTCAGCCACCCAGGCGCCCCGAAAAGAGCATTTTGCTAGATGAAATATGAAGGGGATCGCCTGAAAAATGAAAGAACGGATAAGCTGGCAGCAACTGCTCAGATGAAGTTGAGAGAAAGTCTGAATCCAGAAAGAGAAGGGAATGCTCAGCCACTTTGCTCCGGGAACTGCGCTGCTTCAAGCACAACAAGGACTTTTCAGACTTGTGTCCTGACGCCTTCCTTCTTTGAGGGAGAAAGCAATGCCCAGGCGGCAGTCTTATTGGAGGGGCTCCTACAGGCTGATATTCCAAAAGCCCCCTGTCAAGGTAAGTGTGAACCAGAAACAAACCTTCCCTTTCCCCCAAGATCCTAGGGGACCTAGCAGAAGGTTGCTGGGTGCGGACTACAACTGGGAGAAAGAGAAGAAAGTGAAAAAGAACTGTCCTGCCTGGAGGGGTCTTGACTGCAGCCCCACCCTTGTTGCCTTGGGCAGATTTGCAGGCCTAGTTTCTTTCTGGAATTTCAAGCCAGGTATTGGGTTTAAGGTGTCACTGACCAGTAGAGCCCCCAGGCATCTGGCAGAGGCAAATACAAATCCTTTGTGGAGGAAGCACCTCTATCCTGACTTCCCAGAAGCCCTTAGATATTTTTCTAGGGCCATGGCCTCTGCACAAAGGTAAATGTCAAATGAGGAAACAAGGCTCCTTGAGAAAAAGCCAGGAAAAACAAGAAAGAGCAGGGATGCCTGGGTGGCTCAGATAGTTAAGCATCTCCCTTTGGCTCAGGTCATGATCTCCGGGTCCTGGCATGGAGCCCCGCATCATTGGGCTCCCTGCTCAGCGGGGAGTCTGCTTCTCCCTCTCCCTCTGCCTCTCCCCTCTGCTCGTGCTCTCTCTCTCTGTCTCAAATGAAAAAATAAAATCTTAAAAAAAAAAAAAAAAGAAAAGAAAAGAAACAAGAAAGAGCAGAAATAAACCTACACAAACTTTTAGAAATGTATCAGATACAAATTGTAAACCAACTATAGTGCTGTGTTTCAATAAATAAGCAAAGTCCATAGGAAAGTTTGCTCCACTGTTGCACAGTTCAGCAACTCAACAATTCATTCAGGGGTCTAAATACTTCGTATCTTTCTACGTTGGCCACCATCCTCAGCCACTTGTTTTTCCTCTACTAGCTCTCCTTATGGTCACAAAATGGCTGCAGCTGCTCCAGGTTTCACAACCACACAACTTCCAGAAGCGAAGAAGAGAGGATGTGTTTCCACATAGCCTCTTTTACCAGTGAAGCATCCCAGCTGACTGGGAACACTTCATGGGCCAGGATTATATCACACACCCATGACTAAGGTAATTACAGGGGAGGGAAGTGATTGAATGAGATCAATAATGATTCAGTTGCTGGGACTAGAGATGGTAGGCCTACCCTAGGGCTGTTGTGGAGGAGATAAATATATAAACAAAACTCAAGCTCTAACAGCAAGGTTAAAAAAAAATGTGTATGTGGTGGGGATGGGTGGGGACTGAAAGAGGAACCCATCTGCAGCAGCCTCCCTTGTTCCAGGTTTTCAAAATGTGCAGTTTGCTGATAACATGTTCTAACACTATGACCTTTGGCCTCCCATCATCTGACAGTTGCTCCCAGTTGAGTTTTACCTCTGTTCTCCCCTGCCAAGGAAGCTATTTCAGCACATGTAGGATTAGCATGTGGCTTTTGCCACCCTTGTGCTGATTATTAACAGTTAATATGAGGGGCGCCTGGCTGGCTCAGTCAGCCAAGCGTGTGACTCTTGATCTCAGGGTCATGAGTTCGAGCCCCATGATGGGTGTAGAGATTACTTCTAAAAAAATTGTTAAACATCTATTTTTTTAAAGATTTTGTTTATTTATTTGACACAGAGAGAGAGCACAAGCGGGGGGTGGGGGGGCAGCAGGCAGACGGAGAGGGAGAAGCAGGGTCCCGGCCGAGCAAGGAGCCCGGTGTAGGGCTCGATTCCAGCACCTTGGGATCATGACCTGAGCCGAAGGCAGACACTTAACCAACTAAGCCACCTAAGCACCCCTTGTTAAACATTTAATATGATATTCTACTAGTTCTGTTTTCTAGATTCTATGTTATATCTTGAGAGGAATGACACTTTGCATAATCTACCACCAAGGCACAGAATTTGATGACAAGTTTCAATTCTATTTGAATCAATAATAAGCCTGAATTCTGACTGTTGAATGGTTAAAATACACATCTGAAAGCTCAGGAAGAATTAAAACTCAATGTGCGAAGTTGAAGGAGGGGGACGGGTACTGGTGGCCTTTCTGGGGTTGCCAGAATAATACAGAGACTGACATTTCAAAGGTGTATCTCATTAATTTCCTCTCCCTTGGGCCCCAGCTTGGCCCAGGAGAACGGTTGTGGAATCCCATGTAGAATGTCACTTCTCAGAGGTCAGGGAGGATCATACAGCCCCAGGGCCCACTCCCAGGCTTATCCACTGAGCCATCCCTGGCAATAACCCCATAACCATCAGAGTGACCATACATCCTGGCTTCCTGGTGTGCACCTGTTGTCTTGGCACATTTACTACTAGCATCCTTGTCACTCTAAGAATTGCCCATGTTTGGAAGAGAAAATATATGGTCACCTTCCTCAGAATTGTGACATTTTCCATATCCTATAACTCTGCTTGCACATTCTATTCCTCCACATCTCAGCTACAGAATTACCCCACACCCTTCCTGGGGGTGGTAGGCACCTCCCCAGGGAAGCCAGGGTATGGACTTTAGATGACCCCGGGATCCTTGCCCCAAACTCAGGGCTATGCTTACCTTTCTGGGCTCTGCTTTTAATGTGTTATCATTTCTATTTTTATTATCAATGCTTCTTCCTATAGACTCCTTTTATTACTACAGATAAATTTTGCCTTGGAATTTAATATTCTTGCCTAAACAGCACCCCCCCCAACTTCTCTCCCTGTACTTTTATCTGGTATACATTATTAATCGTATATATCAAACTTGCCAACTAGAAAAGTTCAGTTCCCCAGTCAATTAATAACTGTTTGCCAGGGATTCTGACTTGAGGGAAAATTAAATTTGAATACTTAAATAACCCATTTAACTCCAAAATGTTATGGCATTAAACGCCTAAAAGAATATAAGGAAATATGATAGCTAGGGCCTGAATTGTGTTCCCCCAAAATTTATACAGTGAAGCCCAACCCCAAATGTGACTACTGGGCAATAGGGCCTTTAAGGGGGTATTTAAAGTTAAGCAAGGTCATAAGGATGGGACCCTAATCCAGTATGACTGGTGTCCTTGTAAGAAGAGTTAGAGACACTAGCAATGTTGCCACTCAGAGGAAAGACCATGTGAGGACACAGTGAAAAGACAGTGTCTACAAGCCACGGAGGGGGGTCTCAGCAGAAACCAAGCCCACTGACACCTTAATCTTGGACTTGCAGCCTTCAGAACTGTGGGAAAATAAATGTCTGCTGTGTAAGCCTCCCAGTTTGTAGTATTTTGTGATGGCAGCCCGAGTAGACTAATATACACACAAAACAAGTATAAGATCCACTTCTTTCTCACTAATAGCTTACTATCCACTCATGGTTCTCAGACACAGGAAAAAAAAAAAAAGTAGCCAGGAAATACTTCAGGCCTTTTGTAGTTTCCTTGGTGCATGACTTTTACCTTCTTTAACGTCATCTTTAGTCCCTATCTTGGGCTGATCTATGCAAAACTGTTGTATGTCAATGTTGTGTCTTTGCATTCTGTTGCTATTGGTCAACTAAGAGCATTGAGATTACATGGACAGCTCCCAATATGCTAACCTGGATTCCCCTTTAATTCCCTGTCCATATGAAATCACTCAAGCCCGGTAAATCCCCACCCTGTGGGGGCTGCCGGGAGTCCTGCCCGGAACCCCTGCAGGCCTGAAGTCCTCGTTCCCCAGCTGTGGCATGTTGGCAGTTCAGGCTTTCTCCTTCACAAGAGAGCTGCCTCACTCAAGGTACACCCCACCCCAGGGGCAGCCCCTGCTTTTTCCTTCTGCTCGCACAGCCTCCATGTCTCCCCTGAAATAGGCTAGGGACACAGCCACACAGTGCCTTGCTTAGCTGGGCCCTTTGTGGGAATGTTCTCCAGCTACCCGCATGGCAAACTTCTGCCCTTCCTCCAAGTCTCTGCTCCTGTCTCTCTTCTCAGTGAGACCTGTCCCCATCCACTTGCACAATCCTCCAACCTGCCCCACTCCACTTCACCCCAGTGCACCTGGCTCTCCATCCTGCCCTATTGTTTCCCCCCCAAACCTACTGTATACTTTTCATATTTGCTGTCTCCCTCCACTAGCAAGGCAAGAGTCTGTTTTGTTCACAGATGTATTCCAAGCACACAGTGGGTACACAAGAAACCTTTGTTGAATTTGTCTGACAAATTTTCATCAGCTTAAGTAGGGATATGACTTCACTCTTCATAGGATCTAACTCCCTAACATCAGAAAAAGCCATGATGAAGAATATGCTGTCTTCTTTACACATTGGAGACCTTATGCTGCCTCAGAAAATTCTGAGTCTCAAGGTCAAATGCCATAAAAGCAGTGCCATAATACCTAGCATATTTGACAACTATGACAAGTCATTTTTTCATTTTCCCTTAACTATAAACAACAAAATTATTTTCAGTAATTACCAAAACTAATTTTATGTTTATACTTAATCTTATATTTGTCTGCTTGATTCCTTCTTTAGTTTTAAAACAACTAACAAAAAAACAAGAATAAATTTCCATTTAAAAATAGAATTCAATGGGTGCCTGGGAGGCTCAGTCGGTTAAGCGTCTGCCTTTGGCTCAGGTCATGATCCTGGGGTCCTGGGATGGAGCCCCGCATCAGGCTCCCTGCTCAGCGGGGAGTCTCCTTCTCTCTCTGCCTCTCCCCCTGCTTGTGCTCTCTCTCTTTCAAATAAATAAATAAAATCTTTAAAAAAAAATAGAATTCAAACTCTGTAAACACATCATGTATGAGCCAAACAAAAACATTAAGCACAGCCTACACTCAGGAGAGAGAAAGTGGGCTCCACACATTGAAGGGAGGAATACTGAAGAATTTGTGAACATATCTTTGCCACATATGGAAATTACTTAGAGCCAACACATAGATTTTGGGGAGAAAATTATTTTATCACTGATGTTGTTTAGAACTGCTGGCCAAAGTGGATAACAAAAGGCAACCATCTTTTAGTCATTTTTATTATGTCTTCACATCCTTCACAATGTGCCCCTTGTCTATACTTGGGGCAGAAGACTCCCCCTTCATTGCTCTTGGTAAACCATGGAACAGAAGGAAAACATTGATGTAGAAGATGTAGGATGTTATGGGTTGAACTGTGTCCTCCAAAAAGGCATGTTGAAGTTCTAACACCCAGTACCTCAGAATGTAACCTTATTTGGAAAAAGGGTCATTGCAGAGGTAATTAGTTAAGATGAGGTCATGTTGGATTAGGTGGCCCCCTAACCCAATATGACTGGTATCCGTATATAAAAAGAGGAGACACAGAAACACAGACACGCAGGGAGAACACTGCTTGATGTTCTTACAGTAGTGCATATGGAGGCCAAATGTTGCCAAGAATTGCCAGTAACTACCAGAAACTAAGAGAAAGGCACTCTCTGGAAGAAACCAACCCTGCCAACACCTTGATTTCCGACTTCTAGCCTCTAGAATTGTGAGGACATAAATTTCTGCTGGTGTAAGTCATCGAGTTTGTAGTCCCTTGTTATGACAGCCCGAGGAAACTGACACATAGCTCTTCAGGAAAATCTGCACGGTCGCCATTTTGTCACTCGGGCTACTCAGCATGTGAACAGCATTCTTATGAAACTGAAGAGAAGCTATTCCCTTTGCCCACCCCCAACAACTACATCACGGACACCTCACCCAAGTGTGGCAAGTCAGATTCTCCCTCTGAGACTCTGAATCTTGAAAAAGGGACTAAGTCACCAATTTGTGACTGTCGGCAGTGGCTGTGGCAGTGACAATGCAGACGATGCACTGCAGCCAACGTGCCAAGACAGCTGCCCAGCCTCGGTTCTCAGCGGACCATTCCTGTGCCAAGTTCTTGGCTAGGTCTTTTCCATGACTCTCCAGGCTTCCTACTGATTCTGTGAGCTCACACCCCTCTAGGAAATTCCATCTCTGCTTAAGTGAACCAGAGTCGACTTGTGTTATTTGTACCCATAAATCCTGACTAATACTGGAACTTGTTCTTAAGCCAAATGCCTATTGTAGCTTGGTTTCTTGTATTTACCTATTTCTTTTCTGCTGTAAACCTTCCGCATTCATCTGTTCATTCATTCATCCATCAAACATTTACTCATTGCTTTTATATCCCAAAATACTAGGTGTTTGGAAAACATGGCCTATTAAGACATGACCCCTATCCTTAAAGAACCACAGCCTAGTCCAGGGTAGAACCATCAAGGAAACAGATGATTACAATACAGAGTGGTAAGTGCTATGATAAACAGAAAAGGTACCTAACTGATATGTTGGAAGAGGAAGGAAGGCTTCCTTGCGGCCACTGATTCCTGAACTGGGTCTTGAAGGATAAATGAGATGCCCTGGCAAAGCAGAAAAGGGAAGAGGAGAGACATTCCATTAAGTGGAGGGAACTTAGCAGATCAGAACATTAAGTTACTTCAGTGTGTCTATACATGAAACTCTAGGTGTGGAGTGGTAGAAGTTGAAGCTATATTTGGACTTTATCCCAACAGCAACCTAGAACCACTAAAGTAGAGAGAAAGCAGCCAGTTTTACATTTGAGATTGATTTTTTACAGGCAACAGGGCCAAGAATTAATTGGAATGGAGCAGGACTGAAAGGTAAGAAGACCAAATGTGAAAGTGTAAGTCATCTGGGAGATTTCAAAAAGGCAAAGGCCAGGATGGGGAGGGTAGTAGATGGCAAAGATGGGAAGGACAGGACAGACTTGAGATGAATGGATGTATTCTGAATTCTCGGCTTACAGTAAGTGAGGCACCTCTAGAAGGACGTGGCCACTTGTCTTCTTCCTCACTGCCCAAAACAGTGTCTGGCACGCAGAGGCACTCGGTACATTTTGATCTGTCTTCAAGTGCAGTGGTTCTTTTCTTGGCCATGTCCAATCTATGGAGCCCATCAAAGGCACTCTTCATTTCTGTTACAGTGGTTTTGATTTCTAGCATTTCCTTTTTTTTTTTTTTTTTTAAATTTGACAGAGAGAGACACAGCGAGAGAGGGAACACAAGCAGGGGGAGTGGGAGAGGGAGAAGCAGGCTTCCCGCTGAGCAGGGAGCCTGATGTGGGACTTGATCCCAGGACCCTGGGGCCATGACATGAGCTGAAGGCAGACGCTTAACGACTGATCCACCCAGGCGCCCTCTACAATTTTCTTTCAAGGCTTTCTTAGAGTTTCCATCTTGCTGCTTACCTGACTCAACTGTTCTCGCAAGTTGTCTACTTTTCCCAAAATAGCTCCTAAAATATTTATCATAGGTATTTTAAATTGCCCGCCCAACAATTCCAAAATCTCCGCCATACTTGCCTCTGGTTGTGATGCGCTTCAGATTGTGTTTTTGCTTGCCTTTTAGCATGCTTTGCAATTTTTTTTTGCTGAAACTCATACATGACGTGTCAGGTAATAGGAACTGACATAAGCAGGCCTTTACTATGAGCTTTTCTGTTAATCTAGCTAGGGTTTTAGGCTGTCTTTAATCTCTGTTGTAGTTGCAGGTGCCAAAGGCTTCAAAGTAAATAGGGTCTGTGCCTTACAGCTCTTTCAGTTGGGATCCACTGCTATTCTACTGGAGCTCTGCTGGTGCTGGTCAAGTGTGGGCAAGGGAAAGTGTTCTTATGTGATCTTACAATTAAATATCAGTCTTTTAGTGGACCTGTGTTCCTGGGCTGTGACTGTCACAAATATTTATTAACTTTTTTTTTCCTTCCCTCAGGTGAGACAGGAAGGCTAGAGGGGGCTGGAGGCAGGGAAATGTCCTTCCCCAGGTAGGACAGTCCCTTCCCTTATAAAGCAGACCTTTGTTGTAAGAATGCTCAAGGCATATATTTTTTTCTTTTATTTATATATTTGAGAGAGAGAGCACTAGTGGAGGGAGGGGCAAAGGGAGAGGGAGAGGGAGAAGCAGACTCCCTGCTGAGTGTGGAATCGGATGCAGGGCTCTGATCCCAGGACCCTGAGATCATGACCTGAGCCGCAGTCAGGCACTTAACTGACTGAGCCAACCAGGTGCCCCTAGGCATATTTTTAAAAGATAAATATTCCCCTTCCTCTGCCAGAGCCATATGGGGATCATTCTTGGCTCTTCAGCCTGAAAACCTGGTGAGGTTTTTAGAGACAAAACCCCAAAAAAGGTGGCAGACACCAGGAATTTCTTACTCTCAGGCTAGTCCAAACTGGGCCTCCAGGAATTTATCAAAACTGTCAACTAAGTGTTCCCACCAGCTTATGGTTCTAGTGTCTTCCTTACAGATAAGATCTTGGTTGTGACTCTGGATTGGCCTGTCTCTCCAGACTGTGGGATGTAGCTCTGCCCTGTGACCTCCGTCTCTGCTGGGTTTAAGAGAAGGTATTGATTTTCAGCTTGTTCAGCTGTTTTGCTCTAAGGATGGAGTGATGACGTGCAAGCTCTTTACACATTGGAGCTGAAACCAGAACTCCCTCAGTACATTTCTGTTGAATGAATAAAGCACAGTAAAAGGTCTGAATGAACACTTGTGAAGGGAATGTATTAGAGAGAGGAGTCAAGGATGAAGCCAGGGTCTGGCTGGGGTGAGAAGTAGAACACTAGATAGGGAATACAGTGGGATAGCAGATATTTGGGGAAGGGAAATTAAAAAGAAAAAAAAAACCCTTAACAGAGAGTTCTGCGGGACTCCTGGGTGGCTCAGTGGGTTAAGCATCTGCCTTCGGCTCAGGTCAAGATCCTGGGAGTCCTGGGATCAAGCCCAGCTGCGGGTTGGGCTTCCTGCTCAGTGGGGAGTCTGCTTCTCCCTCTCCCTCTGCTCCTCCCCACCCTCGTGCTCTCTCTCTCCCTCCCCCTCTCTAATAAATAAATAAAATCGGTGGCGCCTGGGTGGCTCAGTCGTTAAGCGTCTGCCTTCGGCTCAGGTCATGATCCCGGAGTCCTGGGATCGAGCCCCGCATCGGGCTCCCTGCTCTGCGGGAAGCCTGCTTCTCCCTCTCCCACTCCCCTTGCTTGTGTTCTCTCTCTCGCTGTGTATCTCTCTCTGTCAAATAAATAAACAAAATCTTTAAAAAAAAATAAATAAATAAATAAATAAATAAATAAATAAATAAATAAATAAAATCATTAAAAACAACAACAACAACAGAGAGTTCTGCTTAGTTATGTTTTGCATACTTGGAAATTTTGCTCCGATTACCTGAAGGTTTGCATTTTACAAATCTATTATCAGAGTTACGGGGGGGAAGAAATAAACTAAACCATAATCCAGGGGTTCAGGATTGGTGTGAATGCCGGCAAGACATCTCCTTTTGTTGGAGATACCCACGGGTGTGGGCCCCGCCCCATCAGTGTCTGCCAAGGTGGTGTGACTGCCCTGTTTTCATAACCTCCGGAGTGCAGTCGTATGACCTGAGGGCACAGAGTATGACCTGAGGGACCTGGGAGCAGCCTTGGGGTGGAAAGATAAGATAGTACACTTTACCTCCTGGGGCACAGGCATGGGCAGGGAGCCTCTTCTGCTGAAAGCTCCTTCTTAAACTTCTTAACTGCCTTCTTACACTCCTCCTTAAAGACTCCATTCATTTTCTGTTTAAAACAATAATGGAGGAAGGACCGTCGGCAGCTGGGTGGGAACTCCCAGGAGGAGCATTTCCACCTCTCTGTGAGCACAGCACTATCGAACAGCAAAAACAGTGTGGGAAGAATAACACAGTTACTCACTTTCGCTTCAGTTGTCTTATGGGTAGAGTTAAAGGCTTGGACTAGAGCGTTTCATGTTCTTTGAGTCTCCACTGTTGTGTGCTTCTGGTT
The DNA here is from genome assembly GCF_004348235.1 of Phoca vitulina. Lineage (NCBI taxonomy): Eukaryota > Metazoa > Chordata > Mammalia > Carnivora > Phocidae > Phoca > Phoca vitulina. The sequence continues at coordinate 71,960,906 of NW_022589708.1, forward strand.
TTCAAGAGGTTGGCCCAGGCAACCCAAAAGTTCACCCTGGTTCCTCCATTCATTCCACAACAGTTAGTTATTTCTCCTTCTCAAGGAACTTTTCCGGAGAAAGAACTCTTGATTATCTGTCAGGAGTTGGCTTCCATCCTGTCTTATCTTGGACCACATGCGACAGGCCCAGGATGTCAGTTTGCCATGTGGTTGCTGATTCAACTGTGAAGCTTGTAGCACTGCTTGGAAAAGAATCAACTTTTGAGAAGTCCTGAGGGTTTTTTTCCTAAAGCTTTGTAACAAATATAGGTGATTTTGCATGGGTTTTTTTTTTTTTTTTTTAAATCATTTCCCTCTCTTGTTTCTTTTTCAGTAAACTCTTAAAAAAATAAAAATAAACTTTTTCTGATTATAAATTAATACGTGTTCATTGTTGAAAATGTGGAGAATACAGAAAATTATACTGTCTATGGTATTTAATACGCAATAAAAATTGTTAGTAATCCCATCATTCAGAGATAATTGCTATTAGTACTTGGTATGTTATGTTATGGGCCTTTTTCTCTGTATTCACATGTATACTTACACTTTTTAAACAAAATTGCAATATACTCCTTTTAATTTCCTTTTTGTCTCAATGCCATAGTATGAAAAATTTTCATTAAATTTTCAGTATAATAGCCTTTCTAAATACACCATTATATATATGCACTATTCCTCTATTATTTTATTTATACAACATAGCTATAGTTACATAGTGTTATATATTTAGGACTTTTCAAATTATAAACAACCTTGTAAAAATCCAAGTAGCTCAATTTCTCTATCAATTCATTATTATTTTACCAATAGAACTTGCTGGGCAGACAATGTGGATCCAAAACATTAATGATTTTAGTGCATATTGTTACATTATTTTTCTGAAAAAAGCTTTACCCACTGACTTTTCACCAACAGTGTATGACAGTGTGTTCATTTTGCCTCAGACTGGTCAAATAAATTTTATCTTAAAAATAAAATCTTTGCCTATTTTGAATGTGGAAGATGACATTTTAATTTTATCCTATATGAGTTTATTTGATTACTAGTGGGAATGAACATTTTTTCCCTCTTTTTCTGGTAAAGAATAACATTTCAGATAGAATTACAATTAGTTTTGAAGTTACACATTTTAGACTGGTTTTATGAATAAAACCTTTTCATTTCCATCATTATTACATAATATATTTGAATATTGTTTATAACCACAGTTTGCTGAATACTCTGGTACATATTTCTTTTAAGTGATTCAGCAAGAATGCATGTAGTCATAAACTCAGTCCCTTAGAAAAATCAATATATCAGATAATCATTCTCTGTGGTTCACAAGGGCAGATTTTGTGTACAATTCCATAACTTGGGAGCACTGAACAAAATCATCTCATTTCATTCATCTGACAAAGATTTACTGAGTTCCAACCACTGCTGTAGATGTGGACAGTCTTGCATGAGTCAGTCATGGTTCTGTGCTTACAATTCTAGTGCAAGGAATCGATGACAAAAAAGGGAAACATGCAAATAAATAATATAGAATGTGAAGTCTTAAACAAGAAGCCATTGAGCTAGAGCATAGCAGAAGAGAACACACTTTGCTAGTTTGGCAGGATGATCAGAGAAGACTTCTCCAGGGTGACATTCAAGTTAACACCTAAAGGAAAAGTGTAATAACCCTGATGGTAGGAAGGAGTTCAGGGGCACAGAGATGGATAGTGGCCAGATAATTTGGGGCCTTTCAGGCTACAGCAAGGAGGCTGAGCTTTATTCAGAATTCAATAGGGAAGCTATTGAACGGTTTCAGGCAAGAGAATGATGTGCTCCTACATCTATGTAAAGATGATCATGCTTTGTTGCTGTATGCAGATAAAGAGGAGAGGTGGAGTGCCCAAAGTGAGAAACTGTTGCAGCAATGCAGATGAGAGAAGATGGTGGCCTGGGGTAAGGAGCTGGACACAGGAGGAGGACTAATCCTAGAAACATGGAATCACACGTGCATGAATTTAACTGACTCTGCTAACTCCAAATCCTTCCCATATCCAACCCCATTAAAAATGGGACTGACTCCTCTTAAGAGAAGAAGATGACAGTTGCTCTGTGGGGTCACAGAAGGAAATGTCAACTTGAAGCAGTGGCCAGGTTCTTCCCTGTAATTTATCAAACACAGCAGGATGTGTGTCTTATTAAACAAGATTTAGATTCAAATCCAAACATCATTGAATACCCACCAAGTGTGAGACTGTGTTCTAGAAGCTTTCACATATATCCTATTTCACCTGCTGTGGTTGAAAAATAAAGCCATACGTAAGTTACTACATAAATAAAGCAAATTTTATTTATGAGAAGCCCATTCATCATTCTCTGAGCTCTCCCTTCCTTGGAAAGTAAGACCTCTCGGGTGCATACTTTGTCCAAATGAGTCAGTCTTGTTTACTTCTGTTATGCAGGAAAAAAAAATTGAGAAGTCTGATCTGACTGCCTATGTTTCTCACTTCTGCTTTTGTGAGGCTGATACAGAAAACAGTACATCCAGCTCTCACACCTGAGGGCTGGAGGCCTAGCCACTGCACAGACCCAACTACAACTCTAGTGACAAACATTTTCATGGACAGATAATCAACCATTTCTCTTGAGGAACCCCAAGGTCCAAGATGGTGGGTCAGGACAGGATGTAACATCATTACTTTGTTCCCACCTGACCTCCCCCTAAGACCAGACAGGCCCTGGCATTGGCCTGGCTTACCAGCCCAGCCCTTTCCCTCCACCTCCACCACCACCACCACCACCATCATTTTGGTGGATTTCTTCTTGAGGGCCATTATTGTCCATTCTGACACTTAGCTCATTTAGAACCATCCCAGCACATCGGAAGGGTTACCATAACTTGAAACTCCAAAGGGAAAGAGCCGGGATTTCTGATTTACTAGGGAAATCCTTAGTCCCTTTGCAAGATTTATAAGAAGAGAATATCTGTTTTGGACATTTAAAACTATGCAGTGGTCTTTAAAAATACTCAGGTGGAAACTCTGGGTGTCAAGTTCAAGAGTAGTGGGTGAGATTTGGGAGTGAGGGCTGTATTAGTAGTTGAGTCACAAGTGAGGATGTGATTGCGAACATGAGGATGTGAAATGGAACCTGAGGAATAGTACGGTTTGAGAAGCAAGCCCACCAAGGAAGCTGAGAAGGAGCTCTTAGGGTAGTAGAAAGATACAGCCATGTCATAGACCCCAAAGGGAGAAAACATTTCAAAAAGGAATTTGTTCAACAGTGTCCAAGGTAACAGTGAAAAAGCCAAGGACTGAAGTCAGGTTATGAATTTCTCGGATAGATAAAACTTATTCAGGTCTGTTTTGGCATATTATCGATCAAGGTCATATGATCGGATTACATTCCCTTTCAACAATTTGTGCTCAGAGTTGTATAATTAGACTCTTATCAGCGCAGTACTGACAATCACCTGCTAAGTAGTAATTGGTATAATGAAGGTCATTTCATCACATCTGACTCTACTGATTTTATCAAAAGTGAAAAAGCCACTTTCCTCTTGAAATCAACAAAATCTAGTAACTACTATATTCTGTTTTGGCTCTGCCACTTGACAAGGGCACTGCCCTGTACAGCATGGGTTCTTCCGAGTTCGGTATATCTATTCACGTGTCAGGTAATGACTCAATTCTCCCACACTTTCTCCTGGAATACTATCAAAACATTTTGAACAATGTGATAGAATGTGGTCTGGTCTCCACTTAGCTTGGGCATCTCATTTATATATTTAGTCCACTTATTTTCTCTTTAGTCTGACATTATTAAAGTACTTCTACTTGGAGCCAATGTGATCATAAGCAGAAATATAAATACAGGTAATATCAAGCGTCAATACAATTTCAGAATATGCTTACATTAAAATTTCTAGGTTCACTGAACTGAAAACATAAAAATTCAAAATCCTCCTGGAGACCTGGTGACTCATGTTTCAGAAACACGGTCAGGGAGATTATGCCCAATCGGTGGGCACTCCTCCTTTCCTGCCTAGACTTTATTTTTGATTTCTGTCTTTAAGGGAAGAAGGCTTGAGTGGGAACCCATGAGCAGCAACAACAGCAGTAGGTGAATGACAATTACTGGTCTGTGATGATATCCATAGACTTTGTTTTGAATCATTTTTACTCCTTTCATATATTTTCATCTTTTCCTAAAAAATAAATGGGCATTTCTTTGATAATTAACTGTGGTATGTTAACTTTTTTTGTTTCATCCACAGCACCTAGTAGAGTGACAGATTCCAATTGATGGTTGGTTAAGGCTTCTTTAGCTTAATACATACTCAAGCACTTAATATTATTTGGAGGGAAAAAAGGAAAAAGGCTTGCATAACAATTTTTATCACATAGAGATATGCAGCCGAGAGTAAATTAAGAAGGCCTGGCTCTCTCCATGTGTAAGAGCAGGGACAGCAAAGCCTGGATATATATTGGCTACTAATTGTTTCTGCCCATAGACAGAGCATCTCTTAAATGCCTTTTCCCTTCTCTTGATTTTCATGAGAAATCATGGCCTTGGGGACAAGGATGTCATTAGAGGTATTTGCTGATATTACTTCCTCTTTCTGAGTACATGATAGGATTTCACTTTTTCACATGGCCTTGTGGCTTGTTTGCACCAATCAAATGTGAGCAGAAGTGGTATGTATCTTTTCTAGGGGGAAATCTTTAAAAGCTGGTATCAGATTCACCATATTCTATTTTCTCTGCCTTGATGCCAGTGATGATATTAAGGTGATGGCTCCATCAATCTGTGTCCATGAGTAAAAATGACAGGGAGTAAAGCTTTCCAGTGACCTAAGACGGGCAGGAGATCAAGAGATAAACCTTTGCCATTTTAAGATACTGAGATTTGGGGCATGACCTTGACCTGCTTGATTTTACAGGGGCCAATCACCTGAAGTGGTCATTTTCCTCCTATCTCAACAAGAGGGTCTGAGCTGGCTAAAACAGTTAGAAAGTGGATGCAGCTAGGAAAAAAAATAGATATTATTTTAGTGAGAATAAGACTATGCCGTGCTTTACAATTCTCAAAAGCATTTTTGCATAGATTATTTCATTTCTTCTCCCTTGTGATCTTGGGAAGTGGTCAGGTCTCTACCTCTCCCTTCCAGACCAACATTCCTTGGTCAGTCGGCTGTTCTCACTGCCCATCCCATTTCTAATGTGCCCCTAATTTAGCCCTTAGTACAGTATACTACAATTTTAAAATATGATCTGTCCTCCTAGGCGACTGTGTCCTGTTCAATTTTGTATACCTTCTTTCCAACCAACATCCATGCTCCACTGTTTCATACTCATATCAAGTGCTTCATAAATGCTCATTTGAAGAAGCTGAGAAGTTAAGTGGCAAGTCGTAGGTTACAAGTAGCAATTAGGATTCAAATCTAAGACTTCCGACTCAACGTTCTAGTGACTTAACTATCATTTACTGAGCACGGAGAAAGAGAAAGCAGCTCTGACATCTGGGTACTGTCCTTGATGTTGCTATGAGCTCGTCGGGACCACATTCTGTGGACTAAAAACAATTTCACAGAATAACATCAGACAAAGCCATTCTATGACCATGATCAAGACAAAAACAAGACCACTCCACAGTCTTGTCTGAACACAGATCAGGAACATTGTTGAAACCACAAAAATGACCAAAAATGTCTACTACAAGCTGCTTCTTTATCAGTAATGGCTTTAACCTCCATCTAGCGTTCACTCCTTCTTACTAAGAATTAAGATACCCAATCATAGAATTACCCCCACTTCCTGACAGCAACCAATGCAGTGCCTGGCCTTGCTTTCTTGAACGCTTCCCACAATTGTACAAACCCAAATCCGGTAACAAATTCTAATGCCTCTACTGAGATACCCCATTGTTCCTCATGTATGCATTCCCCCTCCTCACCAAAACTAATAAATCCAACTTCGGGTGTGTTGCTGGTAGGCTTGTTGGAAGGCATGTACTGTCCCTCCTTTGCTCCAGGGCTACGGTGTACACACACATGTTGAGGGTTTCATTAGAAATCCTCATTAGGTGTGGGATTGTGACGTCCACTTGACAAAGAAATGGAGGGTCATAGAGATGAAATAATTTGCCCCAGGTCACACTCCCAGGAAGAGCCAGAGACCACAAATCAGGCCCTTTGCCAGGAGCACTCTCTTTCCCGCACCCTCCACGGGAGCTCCCTACTCTGTCCCCATCTTCTGCGTTCCTTAGGGCACTTGCCCTGTGACCCGGATGCTACGGAGAGCTGCATCCCAAATATGTTCCTTTTGCAACTGATCTCCTGTGTACTTCTGTGAAAAACGGTATCCGGGCCTAGAAACGTTTTCTCACTGCAGAGCCCTGGAGCGAGCCCACGGAGCTGCCCAGCAGCCGGGAGCCGGCAACCTGGCAATGTGGGATCAGCCTGGGCCTCTGGGGGCGGGCTCACGAGAGTGACGTCAAGCGGACCAATCCCCGCGAGGTCGCCGGCCACGGGGCCCAATGGCAGGAGAGCCTGGCAGGACAGTGAGAGCAACGCCCGCGGCAACACCCGCACCCCAGCGGCCCTACCTTCTCCGCGGGCGGTGGTGCTCGGCGGGCGGGGGCCAGTGTCGCCCGAGCACCGGACGGGCCGCGGACCCACAGACCCACCCACCGACCCCCGGACAGACTGCCGACCGCGCAGGGAGTAGCCGCCCGTTGCGCCGGCAACTCCCGCAGCTCCCTGGGACCGAGTCCGCAGGGCCGCCGAGGAGCCGAGCGAGGGCTGCGCAGCGAACTGTCGCCGTCGTGACTCTGGACGCAGGAGTCGTTTGCTTTAAAATGGGAGCTTGAGTTTCCCCGACAGGTGCATTTGGTCGAATTCAACGGAAATTCCCCTCCCCGTCCCAGCGCGGCGGTGCAGACCCGGCCCCCGACCCAGACGGCGGCCAGTGTCCCCGGGAGCATTTGCTGCTGGGCACGTGCCCAGGAAGCGCAGGGCACCCCCCCCCCCCAAAGAGAAGACAGCCCCCAGAGATTCCGGGCCCCGAAAATGATCGGACCCGCGCCTAGCCTGGCAGGAAGACTGTAACCGTGGGGTGAGTTTAAACGAGAAAAAAAAAAATCCCTTTACGATTGGGAGCTGCTTTTTGAAGGCCTCCTTCCTGTCCTATTAACAAGCAGCAAAATAACAATAACAAACAATTGCGCAACTGTCCTGTTCTCAGAGGAACCTCACTGTTTCCCTTATGAAAACCGCTTGGCAGTATACAAGGTGGGGACTGTAGTGAGATTATTCCAAATGAAAATGGGTGACAACTTATAAAACTATTTTAAGGCGGCGTGAGTCCTAAAAGGTCGTAACTCTTAAAAATAGGAAGTACGACAGTCTCGGGTTTACTGCGTACCCTATTCCAAAGTAAAAATTAATCTCTTAGGAAGTGCTTACTGCTTTCTGTTCCCTAGTTTGCCTGTTTACTCCACAAAATTCCTCTAACTTCCCCGTTCTTTTTCATAGAATTCAGCTACCTACCCAGGCAATATGAAGATTTTCTTTGTAGAACCTGCCATTTGCCTTAGTGCATTTGCTATGACTTTGGCTACCCCACTGACAACCCAGTATGTGTATAGGAGAATATGGGAAGAAACGAGCAACTACAGTTTTGTATCTGATAGCAATACTTCTGAGTGTGGAAAAAACAAAAGCAGCCCCATTTTTGCATTCCAGGAGGTAAGAAATTAAAATATCCCTAAAATGTAATAAAAGGGGAATGTATAATGGGGTTTTCAATGAAAGAGGGCCTTGCACTCATCATCCCTTGATCCCTCAAGGGTCACCTTAAAACTCTTAAATCCCAAATCAAGAGCCTTTATTCAGTTCTCCTGTTTGAAGTTTCCTGACACCTCTAATCTGCTTCTTCTAAGTAAAATCCCCTTCTTCTTCTGTGACACTGGCTGTTCTCTTTTCTGAGAAAATTTCAGCCTAATCTCATCTCCTGAGTGGCTGTGCCCTTCCTCCTTCCCACACAAAAGCCTGAAGGTTTGACCAAGGCCAGCTGGAATGAGTACTGGGTGACCTCAGTGGGGTCAAACAGGGTGCTTCTGCCTTTCCCTTCCCTCCCCTCTGGCCTTACCCATCCCCCCTTCTACGGCATGTACATGACCCAGTTTTCAGTGACCCCCAGAACGTAGCCCATCACTGAACACGATGGGCCCCGGGGTCCGTCATCGGCTGATGGAGAAGCAGTGTGTCATTCCTCATTTGCTGTTCTCAGATCAGCTCTGACTCTCAAATGCTGAGGAGCTACTGTGTGAGCTTACGTGCGGAGGAGAGCACTCACTTTGGTGCTGAGGGCACTGAAAATGTTTAGCCAGATATTACAGATTACTTCTGCCTCTCCAACCTCCTCCCCCAATTTTTTGTTTAAAACAGGAGGTACATCGCCATTCTCCTGCTCCCTCAGTTTTGTTTTGTTTTTTAAATCAAAGTCTGCCAATGTCCAGATGCAAAGGAGATGCATTCAGATTTGGAATTTTTCCCCCCAGAAAGCCTTAAAAACAGACCACACTTAGAAACATTGACCTATTTCCCTAGAGGATATTTAGTGATGGCAAAAGAGTGGGACTGCCTCCCCAAAGGACAAGAAGAGTTTAAGGGAATTCGAATCACCTGCTGGCTGGCTCTAAGATTTTTCTCCTCAGTAGAAGAGAATTCAGGTGTGACTGGAAGATGAGTCTGAGGCCTGGAAGAAATGGCAAAGGGCCGAGAAGGAAGGCTCTAGCATTTCCGGAGATGTTCCCCGAGGTGTCAGGTATAACCTTGCTAGGCTGAGGCCTGGCTGTTTGGCACAGCTTCTGCTGTTCCTCATTTTCTCATTTCCATGGGAGAAATTATCTTAGAACTGATAATTACTGGGAACACATACAGACATCAAGGTTCCGGCCTAAAGTGAGGTCATAAAAATAGAAGGGCCAAGGGTCTCACCTTGTGGTTTTGTCTCCTGATTTCAAGAATGTTTCCTTTTATATATATATGTCATTCCCAGGGAGTGAAAAGGTTCAAAAGGCTCATCAGTTTCTATATTGGATTCTGTGCTTTCCTTTACCAGACACCTGGGAGCAATGGGAGGAACAGAGGGGAAGAGGACTTGAATGTCTGGAAAAATCTGCTGCCCTTGCCCTCCTAGAGTAAAGGGAGACAGGCTGTGGTTCAGTCACCTTGGTGGCCTCTGTGACTGTGCAGGTGATGACTGTTGGCCCCCTCTGGCCTTACCTAGTTGCTGAGAGCCCCCCACTGCCCAGAGCAGTGGTCTCATTTTGAAGATTTTTGCCGAATGTTTAAGTTGATTGTTGTTTCATTGTTTTTTAATTAGATTAACATTCAAGAGGACATACTGCCCTAGATCCCTTCCCTTAAAGTTGGTGCACTAGAGCTACAGGTGCTTTTTCTCAGACTGGGGAGCTAGAAAGCACCTCTGTCTCCACCCATAACCGAGACAGGTCAGGTGGGCCACTCACCTTTAGCTCCTTTGGAAGGAGGAACACTTTTGCTTCCCAGGAGGCACCACCATCACCTTCAGCACTTCCCTCTGGCCCCTTTTCTGGACACTGTTCCTGCTCAGTATAAGAATATTCTCTTACCTGGGGCACCTGGGTGACTTAGTCAGTTAAGCATCTGCCTTGGGCTCAGGTCCTGGGATCGAGTCTCACATCAGGCTCCCTGCTCAGCGGGGAGTCTGCTTCTCCCTCTCCCTCTGCCCCCCACTTGTGTTCTCTCTCTCTCTCTCAAATAAATAAATAAAATCTTAAAAAAAGAAAGAATATCCTTTTACCTTTAAATCCAAGGACAAATGTTGCCTGTTTTATGAGCTTCCTTCTCAATTCCCAGCTTTGCTTGGTGGGTGCTGACCACTTGCTGACTAAAAGAAGTTTAGGAGTTTGAGAACTGTTCTTATAACCCTAAAAACAAAATTTCATAGCACAGGGTCAGTCCCTAATAAAATAAATAAATGATTTTTTTTTTCAGTTCAGGTTGTTCTTTCCCACTCCCCCAAAAGACCAATTACTTATAAGAAAAGTGCATAACACAATAATGTATTGAACTTCTTACTGTTATACCATATTTATTTATCCTTCTATAAAACAAATACACACGTGGACACATGTATTGGAATGCAAGATAATATGAATTTCAGGGTTCAGATATAAGAATAAACTGAGCTATTTGACTTACACTTACCATTTTGAAAGTCTATATGAATAAAAGTCTTATTTTTCAAATCCACTGGGATTAATATGTATATCCATATAAATAAATATTGATCTAACCTATTTTTCAAATCTTTGAGTTTGACTATAAGGTACACCCACATACTTCTCTTGGGCAAGATTAGTCTCTAAAGGACGTCTTAACAAAATGGCAAGGCTGTGGGAAGGAAGGTCTTGGCTGAGGGAGAAGAGGTAGGGAATTCTAGGCATGTTTGTTGACTTTTGCAGAGGAAGGAATTTTTAAGCCCCTTGTCACCCCCTCCTTCCCACCCATTACTTCCCAGGTTAACTGACTGGTTTTGAGGTATTAAATTGGCCATTGTGGTCTGTTCTCTTCAGGTACTTTCAAGATAGGGATGCTGCTATTTGAGGGGACAAGTTGGCATTAACCAGATCATGAAGTTGTTCTTATTCAGTAATTTATTTATAAACCTTTTAATAACTAACACAATCCCTTATTACCAGCAGATAGAGAATATTTTCTGCTCAATTGTAATTATACATTTTAGCCTATGAAATTGTGACTTTTTAAAAATTGATATTCCTTTCCTTAAGTTATATCTCTCTCTACATTGTCATTCTGTTCAAACTTGCACAGGGAATAGCACTTTTTACTCTGATTTCTCCCATCTCCTTACCTAATATATAATTATAATTCTCCAGAGTTTAAAAGGTATAGGTTGCAGATGAGGAGAGTAGTCTGTGTAAAAGGCTGGGTTAGGAATGACGGTAGACAGAAGACAGGATATGGGGGAGGGGTGGAAATGGGAGGAGGAATCTCAAACTGGAACATCTTGTTGACAAGTTGATTAAAAGATAATTGTTTCATTTACTTCTTTATTCAGTAAATATTTACTTGATGGCTTTTATATCCCTAGAGATACAGAGATGTGCTCAGGAAGCCTGACCTAGTAAAAATGAAAACAGCCGAAGTTGATTAAGCACTAATCCGTAATAGGATCTGTGCGGTGTGCCTTATATTGACATACTGACTTTAAATGCAACTCTCACGACAGCCTGCAAGATAGGGACTCGGGTTACCCCCTCTTGTCAGATGAAGCTATAGGGATAAATGATTTGGTGATCACACACAGCTAGCAAGTTACAAGGCCCATTTTACTTGCTTATTCATCCATGCAACCAGGCGCGGATGAATATCTAGGGCGCGCCCTGTGAAGCACTGTTGTTGGAACTGGTGATGCTGTGGTGGAGAAGACAGGGTTCCAGCCCTTCTGGAGCTTATGCTGTAGTGGAGAGGGCACACCTGAGCAGTTCAATGAAAGGAACCCGTCCTGTCGAGGGGTGGCAAGTATCTAAAGAAAATACAGCCAGACAAGCTCATAGAGCGCTGGGTGAGGGTTAGTGGGGTTGCTTTGGATTGTGTGATGAGTCGCAGAAGCCTTCTGAGGAGGTGGCATTTGAATTGAGGAAGTGAGCTGCAGGAGGGAGGCAGAGGGAATAGCAAGTACAAAGGCGAATGAGCACAGAGTGTTTGAGGAATGGCTTGCAGCTGAGGGGAGTGAGGAAGTGGACATGAAATCAGAGAAGTCATGATGTCTGGCCACCCATGCCATGGCAAGGAATTCGGATTTATTCCAGCGTAAGGAAAGCCACTGGGGGATTTTTTTTTTAAGTATTTATTTATTTGAGAGAGAGAGCGCGAGAGATTGAGAGAACGAGTGGGGGGAGGGACAGAGGGAGAAGCAGACTCCCCCCAGAGCAGGGAGCTCTACGAACGGACATGGGACTGATCCTAGGACTCTGGGATCATGACCTGAGCCGAAGGCAGGTAGAAGCTTAACCGACTGAGCCACCCAGGCACCCGCCACTGAGGGATTTTGAGCAGAGGAGTGACGTGAGCTGATTGTTTTTAAAGATCACTCTAACTGCTGTGTAAAGAACTGACTACATTATGGGGCACCTGGGTGGCTCAGTTGGTTAAGCGACTGCCTTCAGCTCAGGTCATGATCCTGGAGTCCCTGGATCGAGTCCCGCGTAGGGCGCCCTGCTCAGCAGGGAGTCTGCTTCTCCCTCTGACCCTCCCCCCCTCATGCTCTCTCTCTGTCTCATTCTTTCTCTCTCAAATATATAAATAAATTAAATCTTAAAAAAAAAAAAAACTGACTACATCTGAATCTAGATTGATCTGACTCCAGAGCTCTTAATCATTACACCAAAGAATGTAACTGGGGAATGATAATTGCCATATGAGAAGTTTCAATAGAAGGAGAGATTACATCTGTTTGGGCATTTCAGGGAAATCCACGTGGGACTTGACTATGGACTGTGCCTGTAACAGAGTATTGGGGGGGGGAGTGAGTGGAGATAATGCAGAAGAGTGGGGTTGGACCGCATCTCGGTGGCCTTACACAACAGACTAGGAGTGTGAGCTTTCTCTAGCAGGCAGTGGGCTGAGCAGGTGAGAGACATGCTGCTAGTGTGTTTTGGTAAGATGCTGCCACCATTAGCGTGTATGATCTGCAAAGTGAGGGGGCTGGCATCACAGACTGCATTGAGGAGAGAGCCAGCTAGATGCCAGGGCAGTCCAGGTGAAAACTCTGAGCCCTGTCCTTCCAGGGGCAGCTCAGGGACTATAAAGAGGTAAAGGATGCGAGAAGCACTAGGTGTAGGTGGGCATGGATGAAGGGAAATGCCAGAAACAAAGATGACTGAAGGTTTGAGTCTGAGGGACTAGAACATTTCCTGATAACCTGAAATTGCTTGCATTATTTGAATATATAAAAATAAACATAGGCTCACTCTTTAAAAAAATTAATTTCAGAAATTGGTATTTTTGTGGTTCATCAGTTGTTTTAGGGTCTTCCTAAATATTACATGAATCTATTTTTAAAAATGAGTTTAGTAATCCCTAGTATAAAAATGACATACTCTTTATATAAAATTTGGAAAATACAGAGAGAAGTGGCAAACAGAAAATGCTTTTAAATCACCCAAAATTCTTCCCATCAAATAACTAGCGTAATGATTGTAACATCTTCCAATGTGTGTGTCTACCTGGTGATTATGGTCCTCCGGAGTTGGGTTTATCTTACTCCTCAGTTCATGGCATGCTACCATCTTTAGTCAGTGCAAAGCTGCTCTTTGGGTTTTATCTTATTTTTTAGTAAGTAAAGAAATAGAAGAAACTTATTTGTGGAGACACATGTGAACAAAGCAACTGAGTGCTTCCTAAATAAAGGCCTATCAAATATGACATTTACATGTGACACTCATTCCCCTTTAAGTAGACAGAAAGATCTATCACAGGAAAGGGTATTGCTCTTGCTTTACAACAGTGGGCATGATCTCAGTGCTAAACTGTTGATAGAAGAAAGAAAAATCATTATATGACCAGTCCCAGATGTCTTGGGGTCTGTGGATCTTCTATATAAGACACACACGCACCAATACACAATTGTCTGTTTATGAGTTCAAGTCCCCACCACGGTACTTGCATATTATGCCTGAGCTTCAATTACTATATTGCCTCTTGATACTTGCTTTATGAACTGAATGAAGATTCAGGCTGTATCAAACCCATGCACCAGAGATTCCTTGTTGGTGACCTACTGGAAATGTAAAGAAAAGTATGCATTGTGATTATTTCTGTGCATGTTGTCTATATCTCTGTAAACACATTGTCTTCTTTTTGTCTCTTTGCAGGAAGTTCAGAAGAAAGTGTCTCTTTTCAATCTGCAGATGGACATAAGTGGGTTAATTCCTGGTCTGGTGTCTACATTCATACTTCTATCTCATAGTGATCATCGAGGACGAAAATTCCCTTTGATTTTGTCTTCTGTTGGTGCTCTTGCAACCAGTATTTGGCTCTGTTTGCTTTCCTATTTTGCTTTTCCATTCCAGCTTTTGATTGCATCTACCTTCATCGGTGCACTTTGTGGCAATTACACCACATTTTTAGGAGCCTGTTTTGCCTACATAGTTGATCAATGTACAGAACAGAAACAAAGAACAATTCGAATAGCTATAATCGACTTCATACTTGGACTTGTCACTGGATTAACAGGACTGTCTTCTGGCTATTTTATCAGAGAATTAGGTTTTGTGTGGTCTTTTTTAATTATTGCTATGGCTCTTACTGTTAATTTGATTTATATTTCATTTTTTCTTGGTGACTCAGTGACAGAATCTTCATCTCAGAATGTTTCCATGTCATGTAGTGAAGGCTTTAAAAACCTATTGTACCGAACTTCCATGCTTTTTAAAAATACTTCTGGTAGGCGACGGTATTATCTCTGTTTGTTACTTTTTACAATGATCACTTACTTTTTTGTGATAGTTGGCGTTTCCCCCATCTTTATCCTTTATGAATTGGATTCACCACTCTGCTGGAATGAAGTTTTTATAGGTTATGGATCAGCTCTGGGTAGTGTCACCTTTTTTAGTAGTTTCCTAGGAATATGGCTTTTTTCTTACTGTATGGAAGACATTCATATGGCCTTCATTGGAATCTCTACCACCATGGCAGGAATGGTTATGATTGCTTTTGCCAAAACAACATTGATGATGTTTTTAGGTAAGTTACAAATGTAGCCTTAGAACTAACCATGTATTTATGTTTATATCAAATGAATTTAGTCTGTTGGGTGATAAACTTTTAATATATAATTCTCTATTTAATGCATTCTAGTTCAAGTAAGGCACTTTGTTAAAAGCCAGTTTGCCAGAAACTGAAAGCCAATTTGCTTTAAAAAAAGCAATTCACTGAATAAGCACAATTTTCCAAATTTGCATACTTGACAAAAAATTGTTTTGAGGAACATTCTTCTTGTGAGTCAATTCTTCAAAACAACTTTTGCCAACTTGCATATTTCTTAAATGCTGAAGGTTGGGGCACTGGGCACTGGGGTGGCTCAGTCGGTTGAGCATCCAACTCCTGGTTTTGGCTTAGGTCATGATCTCAGGGTCATGAGATGGAGCCCCACTCAGGCTCCCTGCTCAGCAGGGAGTCTGCTTGAGATTCTCTCTTTGCCTCTCCCTCTGCCCCATAAATGTGCTGCTAAGAAGGCTACTTTCCATAAAAATTTTAAAGAGCATTATATAAAGTAGACTCAAAAGATTTATAAAATTCATATTTATTGAATATATTCAAAAAGAAAATTCTTTAAGATAGGCTTTTGCAAATTGGTCATTTCATTAATTGGCTTTTGATAAATCACTTTTTGCCAAACTAGACTGCTTCCTTAACTACCTACCCCATAAGTGGTTTCAGTAGGGCTTGAGTGAGATGCTGCCTTTGAAAGAGCTAAGGGATCTGTAAAGTGGGACCTTGAGAAAGGTCTAATTTCATCTTTTTTACAAAGGCACTGTCAACCTCTTGCTCCCTTGCAGGGAAGCAGGATGACCAAATAGAATTGGGCTTAATGTCCATCTATAGTACCAGGTGATCTTGGGCAAGTTACTTAACTACTCTGGGCCCTCATTTACTCATCCATAAAATGGGCACAGTAGCACCGAATTCACTGGGTTATAATGAATATTAGAAGAAATCACTGTAAAGCACTTAGCACAATGCCTCGTATTCAGTAAATGTCAGTTCTCCCTGTCTCCCTTAGAGTTGCCAAGGCCAAGTGAGTTAATATATGTGAAATCACACTGAAAACTTTAGAGTCATCTGCAAAAATAATATATTGCTATTTTATCATATATAACTAGAAATGCTACTATTAGGGGTCCATAATTTAAGAGGAGAGGCAATCTGTGTTCATGAAATTATTCCACACAAAGATGAAGAAGCATAAAGATAAAGAATCAATTTATCAATACGTGCATCAATATGATAAAAGAATGCAGACACTAAGAATGCCATGTCTGAAAAAGCAAAAACAGAAAACAAATGTGGAAAGCTAAGTCACACCTTGCTAAATGAGAGGTTTCTACAATAATCAGGGAAATAGCAGATCAGTCCCAATTGGCAGAATATATAGATCTGGACCTCAAACCTCCCTGAACTCTTGTTCTTAGCACTGGAATAAGAGGGCAAACGAACCTTGAGCTGGCCTGTCTGCAGTGTATCTGTGTATTCATTAAACAGAAGTCTATAATTAATTACTTCAGTCCTTAGGTGCAATGAGTTAGGATGCTTAGAGAGAAAACATTTCACATCAAAAACTGACCACTGGTTTTCTGATTTAGCCCATGATTTCCCACCATTTCTCTTACAGTCAGGCTGCCGTTCCTTTTCACTGTTGTGCCACTCTCTGTTCTACGCTCCATGGTATCCAAAGTGGTTCGTTCTACTGAACAAGGTGAGTTTAATTTGCTGAAGGGAAATAATGAATCTACAATCTGTATCAACTCAAATCTATGTACAACCAATGTTTGATTCTTCAGAATATTCTACAACCGTTTTTCTGCTCAGAACTCCCTTTTGAATTAAGTGGTAAGTTCTGTGTTCAGAAGAGGCTTATATTCAGGCAGGGGTGCCCCTGCCCAGGGTCTCCTGCTTTAGAAGCTTGCTCTGGCCAGACCCTGCCCCAAGAGGAGAGCAGTGCTCAGAGCTAGGTAGATGCCCACTGGGAGCCCACCACACCTACCCCTTCTAGACTACACTCTGGTTACCTGGACCCCCGTAATTCCCCACCAGACAGCTCTGGGTTCACATCCATGAGTGCCTGGATGGTACTCTTCCTCAGACCCTTTAGCCTGAGGGTGGACTGTGACCCCAGTGTGCTCCCCTCTAGATCAAAGGGGTAGCCAAGCCATGACTCTTTATAGGAGATCTGGCCCAACCTTAGAATTGCAGAGTGGGGTGTCTACAGCCATGTGTAAATGATCCTTTCTGAGCAGGATGGAGCAAGAGGTAGAACACAACATGGGTGGGCTGCACCCTACAGCTGGGGACTGAGGGCCAAGGGCTAGCTAGCTCTGCCAGTGCTGTCATTTTCCTACACAGAACTCTAAAATGTCTGAGAATTCTAAGTTTGTTCCTGACCCTCCAAATCATCGTGACGGTATATAATATAGTATATTTCTCAGAGAGAGGAGACAGAATATATCTTAGTTAAGTTTGTTTATTCGAACTGTAACTTTTAAATACTTAGAATATAATATATAGGCCTCTCATTGTATTCTTACACTGGACCCCACAAATGTTAGAGCTGGGCCTGAATTAGAGTCCTAGCATAAACAGGATCCCACTCAGCTGGTTCAGTAGAAGGGCAGCAGTATGGGGGGTGGGCATTGGTGAAGGCACCCAGAAAAGATGGCCCAGTAAGAAGGGAGCAGAGACAGAACACCACAACCTTTCTCTCCACCTTTATCCCATTGACCAAGCACAACAGAAAGTCAGGCTAGCAAGGAAATCCACGTCATATGATCCGAAGGGTCAGCCCCCCAAGCACAGAGCAGGATACAGGAGATCAAACAGTTTGAAAGGGAAGGCAAAGAATGACCAATACAAAGGACAAAAAAATTAAATTTCTGGTTGGAACTAGTTACTAGTTAGATATTAGGCATATGGGGTTGCCCTTCTTCCTCCCTGTATCATATGAATACTGTTAGACTTTGAAGCTTTCTTTTGTTTCATGTCTTAGCCTGGTGCAAATATTCATATTAATTATTGATGGATCATTCATAATTATGCTATTGTATTTATGGCAGTTTAGTCAACACTGGGCAAGACTGCATAATTCACTACATTTAAAATATATTTCTTGGTTCTCTTCTACTCATAAGATGCAGCTGTATATGCACACAGCTGTTTATAGATTATGTAATGACGACCAACTGGAAAACCACTTTGGGATATAAAAATGTGTAACTATAGTATGTAAAATCCTACCTGCTTCCTTGGGTTATGCAATGGTTTCTTAGATATGACACCAAAAGCATGACAACAAAAGAAGAAATAGATAAATTAGAACTTATCCAAATTAAAAACTTTTGTGCTTCAAAGGACACCATCAAGAAAGTGAAAAGACAACCTACAGAATGTGAGAATACATTTGTAAATCAAATGTCTAATAAGGAACTTGGGAGGTGGGTGGGGGGATGGAGGAAATAAGCGGAGGACATTAAGAATACACTTAGCGCGATGGGCACTGACTAATATATGGAAGTGTTGAATCACTGTATTGTATACCTGAAACTAATATAACACTGTATGTTAACTACACTGGAATTAAAAAAAAAACCTCAACAACAAAAAGAAAACCCAATTATTTGGCAAAGGATTTGAATAGACTTTTCTCTAAAAAGGTGTACAGATGGCCAATAAGCACATGAAGAAATGTTCAACATCATTAGCCATCAGGGAAATGCAAATCAAAACCACAATGAGACCCACTAGGATGGCTAAAATGAAAAAAGACAGACCAAGATGTGAAGAAATTGGAACCCTCTTACATTGCTGGCCGAACATAAAATGATGTGCCCATTTTGCAAGAACAGTTTGGTAGCTCCTCAGAAAGTTAAATAGAGTGATCTTATGACTCAGCAATTCTATTCCTAGAAATAGAATGGAATTGAAATCCCAATAGAAATGAAAACATATACCCACACAAAATCTTATATACAAATGTTCATAGCAGCATTATTTATAATAGCCAAAAAGTATAAAAAAATGGAAATGCCCATGAACTGGCGAACAGATAGACACATGTATATCTGCCCAATGGAATATTATTTGGCAATAAAAATTAAGTCCTGATGGTACTTGCTACACTGTGGGGGAACCTTGAAAGCATGACGCTAAATGAAAAAAGCCAGACACAAAAGGCCACATACTATCATATAAATATGGTTCCATCTAGATGACATGTTCAGAAAAGGCAAACCCATAGAGACAGAAATCAGAGAAGTGCTGTCCCGGGCTGGGGAGATAGGGGGTGACTGGGAATGGATACAGTTTCTTCTGGGGTGATGGCTGCACAATTCTGTGAACTGTGCAGTTTAAAGGGGTGGGTTTTAAGGTATGTGAATTATATCTCAATAAAGCTGTTCAGCGAAAATAGAAAAATCTACCTGCTTTAACTTGGAACATAGACTTGTCGGGGTGTATAGTTTGTTTCTGTTTATATTTGGTTTAGTTTATTTATAAAATGGCTTTTTAAAAGTCATTTCATACTGTTAAATATAGTGACATTTCAAAATGTTTTGTTTACTTTTTGGCATTCCATATTCTGAATTATAACTTCGTGAATCGTGATTCCATTTTTCTAGGATAGGATAATTACTTTGTTTTTAACTGCAAACTACAAAATCCTTTTGGTGATGTCAGAATTTCCATATTAAATATATTCCCATCCTCCATTACTTTTTAAAAATGGGATATTTTTGTGAAAATGTTATACACTTTAATCAGAGAAGGGAAACACTGCATAATGTCTCACTAGCCTCTCACTATCCCTATTATCTTGAATAAGAGAGGAGACAAAACTAGATTTGGGTAATTATTTTGGAATTTCTGCGCTCCATACAGCTGTGAAGCTCACAGCTAAAGCCACGCCAGATGACCTCTTACCTGATCACTACCTGCATACTCCTTCTGATTACAAATCGGAACACTGTAAAAACAGACTTGACTTTTGAGGTCTATTGAATTAAAAAAAGTATAGGAAGTAAATTAACCTGCACTTGTTATTTACTCCAGTTTATCTCTGGTAACTATTAAACAAGTTGAACTGCTTGGGGAAGTTAAGCAACAAGCGAACCCTACTTTGTAATAGTATGGCTGTTTATGCCAGACAGACATACCGCCTGACCAACTTGCCATCAAGAATGGATTTAAGCCATTGCATAAAAGGACTAGAACAATCCAGTCTGTCTTCCATGGCACTGTGCCTAGCTGTGGCAAGGGATCAGAAATAGAAGAAAATAATAGCTTAGTTAGATAGTGAGGAGTACTTCCAATTAAACTGACTTCATGTCTTATCATAAAACATGGAAGCAGTAGGTCTTTATGCTACTTGCTGATTGATAACTGGGCTCTTGAATTAAGCTTTTATTCATTCATTTGACAAATAAGGATTAAACATATCTACCATGTGCCAGGACAGATAGGCCCTGGGACACAGCAGTAAACAAAGTAGATGTGCACTCGACATGAACAGAGCTTTTGTTTTAGTTAAAAGAAGACATATACGTGAAAATACAATATTCTTCAGAGCTATGTTTATGTTTTATGAATATGTGACCTGTCATTCAATGAAGAATGAGAAGCAACATACGAGAATACATATACTAGGGCAAAAAGCTTAAATAGATAAAAATCAACACACAACACAGTCTACTAGACCAAGACCATGGGAAAAATTAAAACACAGACATGTAAACCATAATCCAGTTATGAAAGGTGACCCTCAAGCTCGCCTTTTCCTTCTTATCAGTCCAATCAAATACAATTATTTACATGATTTGCATTGTCTGTAAGACAAATACATTATCATTTACCATGGAAAGGTAAACTTGGCAAAGTAAGGAAGAAGCACAATGGCTTAATGCGAGAGTCTGCAGAAGCTCCATAGGAACGTATACTGGGGACGTCATGGAAAGTGGAAAACTGTCACAGAACTTTGGTGATGCAAAATTTGACAAAGAGGAAGAAAAGTACATCCTGTCTAGAGGTTTAACTGCTTGGTCAATGTGATCTTGGATTCCAGACAAAACTAAAAATCAGTAGACTTAATGAGCCCTTTTCTCTGATCATGAGCTTGGACTAGCCACGTAGCCACTTTGTGTTTCTCGAACAATGCTCCAGGGCCTACTGCCCTCTCCCAAACGTGGTGTGGAGCAAGTGTAGCGGACAGCAGCGGGATCCCCACTCACTCAGTCTTGCAAGCCACCTCACAGTGGAGGCGGTTTCCAGTAGGGGAGGCAGAAAAGAATCACTCAACATCAAATCATGGCATAACGAGAGCACAGAGAGTTACTTAAGAGTCACACGGAGGAAGCGTGTGGACTGAATTTGTTCACTTTGAAGGGAGGGCTCAAATTCAAACTGCGGAACCCATATGCGATCGTCTTTGTCTGCCGCTGTCACTTTTGCCAGAGCTGAGAAGCAGATGAAAAGGATTGCTTTAACTTTCAAAAGGCCCCCGGGATAGGACCTTTGCTGGAGGGAGCCACTGGCACATACACTTACGGGTGTGTCACAGATGTCCCCAGCTTAGGGACCGAGTGGGAGATAATCTGGAACGACAGTGGTAGTTGTGGCTATGTGTGCGGCTGTGCAGGGAGAGGAGACTGTGGATTTCGAATGTGTCAGCTGCTGGAGCCTCTTACCTTTGCCCGACTGACATCCAAACTGTTGTGTTTTCAGCTTCCCTCACATCAGGTCAGGGAGAACCGGTGGCCTCAGTTTCTTCACCTGCAAAATGGGTTACTGGCTTCTCAGGGATTTAGAGGCAATAGCTTCTGTTCACCAAGCAGTGCCCCACGTTTGCTTTTTTCAGCGAGGAACAATTTTCTCCCTTTGTTTTGTCTATTGTTTTGTTACTCAGCCATTTCTTTTTCTCCCTGCACACCCTGACCCCAAACAGGCACCTTGTTTGCTTGCATTGCTTTCTTGGAAACACTTGGCGGAGTTGCTGCAGTTTCTACTTTTAATGGAATTTATTCAGCGACCGTTGCTTGGTACCCAGGCTTCACCTTTCTGCTGTCTGCTGTTCTATTACTAATTCCAGCCATCAGTCTATGGTATGTAATTATTTTTAATCATTTTATCAAAGGATAGCTGGATTAAATGAATTCCCTAACCTCACCGGTAAAATTACATAGACTGCTAAAGTTGTTGAAGAAATTCAACTGGGTAACTTTTTTTTTTTAATTTATTTTTGTTTTAGAGAGAGAGCAAGTGGGTGGGGAGGGGCAGAGGGAGAGAGAATCTTAAGCAGGCTCCATGCTCAGCATGGAGCTGGATGTGGGGCTCGATCTCACAACCCTGAGATCATGACCTGAGCCAGAATCAAGAGTTGGATGCTTAACCGACTGAGCCAGCCAGGCACTCCTCAACTGAGTAACTTTTAAAGATCTAATTGGCTTTAACTAATTGATTCATGAATTAGGCAGCATCCCATCTAACAAGTAGAGGGGAGCTCTGAGGAGCTGTGCTGAGTGGAAGGTTTTCACGGGATGGAGGGTGGATCAAGAAGCAAAAGAGAAGAAATAATTATTTCAGGCAAAGTCACCTTCCCTTAAGGAGAAGGGCAGGGGGTCTTATCAGGTAGATGATCCCATCTTCCTTTGCGGGATGGAGGGGGCCCGTGGGGCAGACTCATTGGTGCTGATCAGAAAACTCTTGCCTGACTAGTGAAGATTCTGTCTCTGGGGAAGGCTGGAACTGCAGTTAAGTTACATATTCAGTCCAGGTTTGATAACTTGGCCTACCTGATGCCATTTTGGGCCTGTGGTTTTCTTTTTAACAAAGTTTTGCCTCAGAATGTACTTTTCTCAATAAATTTTAAGATTTTATTTATTTATTTGACAGAGAGAGAGAGAGAGTGTGTGTGCACAAGCAGGGGGAGCAGCAGAGGGAGAGAGAGAAGCAGGCTCTCTGCTGAGCAGGGCATCCCATGCAGGGCTCGATCCCAGAACCCTGGGATCATGACCCAAGCCAAAGGCAGATACTCAACCAACTGAGCCACTCAGGTGCCCCTTTCAATAAAGTTTAGACATGAAGACATCTATTGATAATGTTGAAAACCTAAGAAGAAAGAGACAATGACAAGGCTGACCAAAACTAGGAGAAAGAAAGATTGGGTCAGACTCTGAATAGCTACCCCCTGTCTCTTTAAATGTGAACAACTGATTAAATTAGCATCCAAGAATAGATAGATAGATAGATAGATAGGTAGATAAAAACTATGATTTCCTAGAGTATAATATCCTCTGAGGGTCAGATTATATAAGAAGATAGACTTTAATATGGAGTCTTGGGTTGATGACAAGAGCAAATAGTGAACACTGAATATCAGGAATGTTCTTTCCAGAGAGTTGGCTTATTTAATGATTCCTGTTTTAAAGGTAAATACCCAAATAAACACAAAGTACTAAATTCTATTTGTGAATAGTACGTAGAGTATAAAGACCAGAGTCAGACATGTAAGAGAAATATTTATTTCTCCCTTTGCCTTTTGGTTAATGAAAAGTATGATCTAACTAGGTAAGTGTTTGCTAAAATGCCCAGGCAAACAGGGTCAACACATTCTATGGGGCCAGCACACTGAGCTGAGGGCACACTGCCCTTTCTTTGCTGGGCTTTGCCCATTCCACATGGCTAAGAGCATAGCGCGGTGATGGGGATCAGTAGAAGGTGGGGCACAAAAGGCATCTCTGCTTTCTCCTGAGCACTGGGCTGGGGTGGGGTGAGTAAGGGTGAAAAGTACCGATGTACCCAGGCTTTACGCATTCTGCCAAGACTGTGAACTCCTTAAAGGACTGCCCTACATTTATTCATAGTAGGACCTCAGTACATATTGTCTCTACTGAATTTTGATACCTAGATCTGTGTAAGAGTATAACAATATTTGCAGTTCCTCTGTAATTTTGATGAAAAGTTATTTTTACTAGATAGCTTTTTAAAAAGAGACCATTCACCTATTGAACTGGCAAAATTAAAAATATACGCTGTGCTAATGAGTACACGATGAGACAATCAATCTTATACGTTGCTGGTAGTAGTATTATTTGGCACTATCATTTTTGGAAGGCAATTCATAAACATGTATCAAAAGCTTTTTTAAGAAGTTCATAGTATTTGACCCAGTGATTCCTTTTACAAACATATCCTAAGGGAATGGTCAGTAATGTAAAAAATTTATATACAGTTGACCCTTGAACAACAACACAGGTCTGAACTGCATGGATTCACTTAACATGCAGATTTTTTTTCAATATATACAGTACTATAATGGATTTTCTCTTATGATTTTCTTAGTAACATTTCTCTAGTTTTATTATAAAAATACAGTATTATATATATATAAAACATACCACATACATGTTAATAGACTGCTTTATATTACTGGTAAAGCTCCTGGTCAATAGTAGGGTATCAGTAGTTAAGTTTTTAGGGAGTCAACAGTGATATGAACATTTCCAACGACATGGATGCCCCAACTCCTGCATTGTGCAAGGGTCCACTGGTATAAAGACGTTCATTAAGACAAAAAATTTTTTTTAAATGACCAAAATGTCCAACAAGAGAATGATTAAATAAATGATGGTGCATCCATAGCATGAAACATAATGTTAATAAGAATTGGGGAAGGGGGCGCCTGAGTGGCTCAGTCGTTAACTGTCTGCCTTCGGCTCGGGTCATGATCCCAGGGTCCTGGGATTTGAGTCCCCCATGCATGGAGCTCCGCAGGCATGGAGCCCCACATCAGGCTCCCTGCTCCGTGGGAAGCCTGCTTCTCCCTCTCACACTACCCCTGCTTGTGTTCCCTCTCTCGCTGTCTCTGTCAAGTAAATAAATAAAATCTTAAAAAAAAAAAGAATTGGGGAGTAGATTAATGGGTAATTTTAATTTTATTCTTCATATATTTATACATACCTATTATGAACACATATGCAGCTAGCTAAAAGATAGTTATCCTTTTAATAATGTTTCTAATGTAAATATAGATGGTCTTCTGAGATTTTTTTAACCCTATACTGTTCAATATTTTAAAAAATAAAATTACATGCAGGGTGCCTGGGTGGCTTAGTCAGTTGGGCGTCTGCCTTTGGCTCAGGTCATGATTTCAGGGTCCTGGGATCGAGCCCTGCCTCAGGCTCCCTGCTCCGCGGGGAGTCTCCTTGTCCCTCTGTCCCTCCTGCCCCCTGCTTGTGCTCTCTCTCTCTCAAATAAAGAAAATCTTTAAAATATAATTACATGCTTTTTTTTTTTTTTAAGATTTTATTTATTTACTTGAGGTGGGGGAAAGTAGAGGGACAGGGGGAGAGAGTCCTAAGCAGACTCTGTGCTGAGCACCAAGCCCCAGCACTGGGCTCCATCTCACCACCCTGAGATCATAACCCTGAGATCACGACCTAAGCCGAAACCAAGAGTCACCCAGGTGCCCCCCATTACTGCTTTTTAAATTCTAGATGTCTTCTTGTCCCAGCTTCAGTTATAGGTATTGAACATGAACTTCAGCCATATCTATAGTCACAGCTACTTTTTGTGGACTACAGAATAAACAGTGGGACAGATGGACACTGTAGGTACCTGGAAGAGAAAAAAACTAGATTTTTTATTATTTTCAGAATGCTATGCACAGTGAGTCAATTGTATTCAAAATGCTACTATATTCCTTCTACATATAATTTGCATAATTTATTGGAAGCCATATAGTCAGGGGAAAGATAGAATACAGGTTATTTATGTATTGCCTTCATCACAATTTTAAAATATCTTGTTTGCTTTTGCAGTGTGGTCAAGTGCACCAACTGGAATGAAGGAAGCTATGTACTTCTTACACAAGAGGAATCCAGTGAAGACACTTCAGACAGATGATTAATTGTGATTAAAAAAAAAACAAAAAAACTGAAAGCACATATCATATACTCTGACTTCTGAGGAATGTAAACTAGTTCCATAATCAATATTTCATGAATAATCAATGCTACATGTCCTTTCTTTTAAACTGAACAGTGAGAGAACTAGCTCCTCGCTCTAGCTTCTTACAGTATCATGCACTTCGAGCACTTTATGAATATCATGTGATAGATTTCCATAGACAGAAGAACAAATCTCAAAACATTTCCCACTTTTGGATTTAGGACAGAAACTGAAACTTCACAGTATAAACAGGGATTAAGAAATTTGACAAAATCAAAAGCAATAATCCGGTAATCCAATAATCCTAACATACTCCAGTCTCACTGCAACTAAGGAAGGAGAACTAACTCTATACCTAAGTTTCTTCATCTGCAAAATGGGTTTCTGCCCTCTTGAAGATTTTGAAGGCCTAACTGTTCAAAATTATGATGAATCATTCACTGATAGGAAAATGATAGAAGTTTCAAATATTTCTAGTACAATAGTACCTCTGCCTGGATAATGCTTTGTTTTATAGAGCCCAACAGGGTGCTACTGACAGTGAAAGCTTTTAATAGATGCAAAAACCTGAAAATGGAATCACTTTAAATGATATATATTTTTACTTTTCCTAATATAATTAGATAGGTAAACCGGCTGATTGGAAAAAAAATACCATAAAAAATTGTTTATAAAGAAATGTAAAAACTGAGTAAGCAGGGGCGCCTGGGTGGCTCATTCGTTAAGCGTCTGCCTTCGGCTCAGGTCACGATCCCAGGGTCCTGGGATCGAGCCCCACATCAGGCTCCCTGCTCGGTGGGGAGCCTGCTTCTCCCTCTCCCACTTCCCCTGCTTGTGTTCCCTCTCTCGCTGTGTCTCCCTCTGTCAAATAAATAAAATCTTTAAAAAAAAAAAAAAAAAAACTGAGTAAGCAGCCAATCAGGAAGTAATATTATAGAGCCAATATTCATTCCTTATTTTTATCAAGGGATAGCCATTTCTTACTGCCTTAAACTCATCCTGAGACCCACCCTGGTCCCTGAAAACACACTCTTTCATGCCGCCTGTCTTTCTATACACTGTTCCATTTGCTCTTCTTCCCTCGGGACAATGAAACTTCAGAGTCTCAGCCAAAACACTGCTTCCTCTGTATAGTCTTGGCATTTCTTCCCCACTCCTATACTTCCCCCCACCCCTGCAGGGTGCCCATAGCACTTTCCTTATACTTCCATCCTAGCATTTTCCATTGTCTCATCATGTTTGTTTTCCCTACTTGACAATAAGCACCTTGAGGACAGGGACAATCTTTGATTCCTCATTTTATCCTCAATAAACATTTGTTGAACTAAATACAAAATTTTGTTTTTACTTGTAAAAAGAATTTAAATCTACATATTTAATGCGTTATGAGAGTAACCACTGATATTGATGCCACAGCCATTAAGCCAGCCTTGAAAAATATGCTAGCCTGTACACTTTTTAAATTGGTTTACAGCATTTTTACCGGTCCTTCAATATCTTTGATTTTCTAAGTTACCATATGTAATAACGCAAATGCCTTGAAGTACAACTAGATGATTCTTCATAATTTCTTGAACACAGAGTTTTCCATTTGACAGGACTGCTTACAACTTTTTTCTGTAGGGTAATCAATGATTGCTGGACTAGCCAAGAGCACTCAATGTAAAATATTGCAAATTTTATTTCCAAGACTATTCCTTTTAAGTCTATCTAATGTCTTCTGGGCTGGAAGCCCATGTAAGAACTGAGTGATTTCCATATTTATTTATTTGTCTTCCTGTTCAATGCTCTTTCCACACCAAAAAATACTTTATGGTTTACAAAGTGTTCCTCTATATCAACTTATTGTATACTCTCTTAATAACTCTGACAAAGTAGATATTCATTTTCCTCATTTTACAGACAAGGAAGTTAAGTCTCAGAGAGACCTGACCATGGTTATTCAACTATCACTAAGCAGTAGCATCACAGAGATGGTCTTGGCACTGCTGAGATTCTTCATAGCTAAGGTGTACATGTTACAGATTGTAAATCCGATAACAATAATTGTGTAAGGTGAAGTGCACCCCAACAAAACACATTAGCACTACTGTATCCAACTAAACTGCCTACAATATTGCCTTTTTTTATGGTTAGACATGATGGTCTATAAAGTCCCTTTCAGCTCAACCTTCCACGATTTTACACTCTTCATCTAAACTGAAGAGAGCACAGATGGTATAATTTCATACAGTTAAGAGATAAATAGATGGTTTTGTATTTGAGCAAAAACTATTTGAGCTGTAGTATATCAGGGCACTGGATTGAGATGGCCCAGAGTAAAAATAGAGCATAAAGGAGTTTAGCCATCTCCAAAATATATATCCTAAGATACGTTTAGTAAATGTGATGAAGACTAGAGAAACTTGTAAGCTGATCGGGGTATAGAGTCAAGACAGAAATGAAAAAGAAAAAAATGCTGTCACCTAATCTCCCATAATGTGACCTAATTACCTGAAGGAAGAATTAATGAAATGATTTGTCTCTGTGGAGTCCATTTGAAGGGAACAAAGAGGAAAGTCAAGTTCCTTTTTATCCAGCACTGTACAAGGGGGGTTAGATATATCATATCTAATAGAAAGGAATACTCTTATCACTACAGAGGGGATATTTCTATGAGGCTAGACTATTCAATAGGATTATTTATACCCTGCATTGCACAGCCTCAAGAAATCCCTTTTCTCTTAAGGAATCGATCCCATTTACAATTGCACCAAAAACCATAAGATAACTAGGAATAAACCTAACCAAAGAGCTAAGGGATCTGTACTCTAAAAACTACAGAACAGTTATGAAAGAAATTGAGGAAGACACAGAGAAATGGAAAAACATTACATGCTCCTGGATTGGAAGAAGAAATATTGTTAAAATGTCTATACTACCTAGAGCAATCTATACATTCAATGCAACCCCTATCAAAATACCATAGACATTTTTCACAGAGCTGGAACAAATAATCCTAAAATTTATATGGAACCAGGAAAAACCCCGAATAGCCAGAGGAATGTTGAAAAAGAAAACCAAAGCTGGTGGCACCACAATTCCAGACCTCAAGCTCTATTACAAAGCTGTAATCATCAAGACAGTATGGTACTGGCACAAAAACAGACACACAGATCAATGGAACAGAATAGAAAACCCAGAAATGGACCCTCAACTCTATGGTCAAATAATCTTTGACAAAACAGGAAAGAATATCCAATGGAAAAAAAGACAGTCTCTTCAACAAATGGTGTTGGGAAAATTGGATAGCCACATGTAAAAGAATGAAACTGGACCATTCTCTCATACCATACACAAAGATAAACGCAAAATGGGTGGAAAAAAAAAAAAACCTAAATGTGAGATAGGAATCCATCAAAATCCTAGAGGAGAACACAGGCAGAAACCTCTGTGACCTTGGCTGCATGAATTTACTAGACACGTCTACAAAGACAACGGAAACAAAAGCAAAAATGAACTACTGGGACTTCATCAAGATAAAAAGTTTTTGCACAGCAAAGGAAACAGTCAACAAAACTAAAAGGCAACCTACAAAATGGGAGAAGATATTTGCAAATGACATATCAGATAAAGGGCTAGTATCCAAGATCTATAAAGAACTTATCAAACTCAACACCCAAAAAACAAATAATCCAGTCAAGAAATGGGCAGAAGACATGAACAGACATTTCCCCAAAGACATACAAATGGCCAACAGACACATGAAAAAATGCTCAACCATCATTAGCCATCAGGGAAATTCAAATCAAAACCACATTGAGATACCACCTCACATCAATCAGAATGGCTAAAATTAACAAGTCAGGAAACAACAAATGTTGGCAGGGATGCAGAGAAAGGGGAACCCTTTTACACTGTTGGTGGGAATGCAAGCTGGTAAAGCCACTCTGGAAAACGATATGGACGTTCCTCAAAAAGTTGAAAACAGAGCTACCCTACAACCCAGCAATTGCACTACTGGGTATTTACCCCAAAGATACAAATGTAGTGATCTGAAGGGGTATGTGCACCCCGATGTTTTAGCAGCAAAGTCCACAATAGCCAAACTATGGAAAGAGCCCAGATGTCCATCGACAAATGGATAAAGAAGATGTGGCATATATAGATACATAAAATGTATATGTGCATATATATATATATATATATATAAAATGAAATATTACTCAGCCATCAAAAAAATGAAATATTGCCATTTACAGTTAACGTGGATGGAACTGGAGGGTATTATGCTGAGCAAAATAAGTCAATCAAAGAAAGACAATTATCATATAGTTTCATTCATATGTGGAATATAAGAAATAGTGCAGAGAACAAAGGGGAAGGGAGGGAAAACTGAATGGGAAGAAATCAGAAAGGGAGACAAACCATGAGAGACTCTTAACTATAGGAAACAAACTGAGGGTTCCTGGAGGGGTGGTGGATGGGGGATGGGGTACTGGGTAATGCACATTAAGGAGGGCAAGTGATGTGATAAGCAATGGGTGTTACATGCAACTGATGACTTACTAAACTCTACATCTGAAACTAATGATGTACTATATGTTGGCTAATTGAATTTAAATTTAATCCTCTGATTATTCAATGTCCCCAAATCCTGCTGATGAGAATAGGGTATTCTAGGTTCAGTTCTCTTTTAATGAAATGCCTGCATATCAGAACCACCCAAGCATTTTTTTTTTTTTTTAAATCCCTGGAAATTCTGATCTAGTCAGTCTGGAGTGGGGTCTTAGAATCTATTTTTTAAACTTTCCAGGTGTCTGATACACATCCAGATCTGGAAACTACTGGCTTCCAGTAGTTCCAGAAGCACTACTGAGGTGCTTCTCAGCCCTATTCTAAATGCACATTAGAATAACAAATGTGGGGTGGGCAGTAAAGTAAATACAAATAACAAGCCTTTTCATGGGCCAATGGTTTTCGGTCTTGGCTGCCACAGAAAATCACCTAGGGAGCTTTAAATACTGCCAATGCCCAGGTCCCAGTCCAGGGCAACTAACCTGGAATTTCTAGGAGGGGAGGGAAGACATCAGTATTTTTTCAAATGTTATCCAGGTGATTTTAAGATGTGGCCAGGGTTGAGAATGATAGCTCTGGATGAGGGGTCAGCACACTTTTCCTGTAAATGGCCAGAGAATAAGTATTTTAGGTTTTATTGGTTATATAATCTGTCACAATGACCTACCTGCCATTGTGGCACAAAGCAACCATAGACCATACATTAATGAATGTGCAGAGCTGTACCCCAATAAACAGAACAAGCAACCAGCTGCATTTGGCAGTAGTGTGCAGAATCCCTGTTCTGCATATTCTGGTTACTGGAAACTGGAGAGCCATGTCCTTCATTGTAAATATTGGCATTTGAAATCAGAGAATGAATAAAATAATATAAATATATAACTCTTGGTACAGTTCCTGACTCAGTGGGGGCTTAAAAGAGCAGTCTCATTTGATTAGCTCAAGACAGTCCCATGAGCCAGATGGATTCTGGTTGTGCTGACAGAAGTAAGTTTGTGGATGTACACAGCCTCAAATCATTACTTAGGGACTGCTTTCTTGGGGGATGATATGTAGCTAGAATATGATCAAGATGGGACCTAGCCCAAGTGGTTTCATTGCCAAACATGTAAGGAATAAACAAAGCAATTCTACACAAGCATTTCCAGAAAACAGATGCAAGGAACACTTCCCAACTCATTTTATGAGGTCAGCATTATCCTGATGCAAAACCAGACAAAGAAATTACAGAACTTCCTTGACTTATGATGGGGTTATATCCCAAGAAAGCCATCGTAAGTTGAAAATACCCTAAGTTGAAAATGCATTTAATACACCTAACCTAAAATTATAGTTTAGCCTAGCCTACTTAACTGTTCTCAGAACTGCTATATTAGCCTAGATTTGGGCAAAATTATCTAACATAAAGCCTATTTTATAATAAAGTGTCGAATATCTCATGTCATGTATTGAATACTGTACTGAAAGTGAAAAACAGAATGGTTGTCACTGTGTTGGTTGTTTACTCTCATAGTCACGTGGCTGACTGGGAGCTACCGCCCAGCATGGCGACAGGATCCTACTGTGTATCGGTAGCCTGGGAAAAGATCAAAATTCAAAATTCTAAGTGCAGTTTCTACTGAATGCATATCCCTTTTGCATTACCATAAAGTCAAAAAATCCTAAGTCTAACATCCTAAGTCAGGGACTGTCTGTACATGAAAAGTGAACTACCGTTAAAAAAATAAAGAAGTCAGTGGGGTGCCTGGGTGGCTCAGTCGGTTAAGCGGCTGCCTTTGGCTCAGGTCATGATCTCAGGGTCCTGGAATCGAGCCCTGCATTGGGCTCCCTGCTCAGCGGGAAGCCTGCCTCTCCCTCTGCCACTCCCCCTGCTTGTGCTCTCTCTCACGCTCTCTCTCAAATAAATAAAATCTTTAAAAAAAAAAAAAGTCAAGTTAGATGACACACACTTTAACACTTCATGAAGATAGGTCTCCAACTGGAGAGTGGCAAAATGGGGTGGAAGGCAGAAAGCTTTTATAGAAAAAGGAGTACAGAACAAGAAGTAAATAGCCCAGAGTTAGCTTGCCTGGATATACTGTGTTTCTGGTCAAGAAGGGCATTTACAGAGATACATTTCAACCCTACAGACTAATATTTCCCATGAACATAAAAAATTCACAACAAAATATTAACAGATCAAGCAATACATGAAAAAGATAACACATCTGTCCAAGTGGAATTTATTCAGAAAATGCAAGGCTGGCTCAACATTTGAAAATCATTTAATGCACCATACTAACAGACTAAAGGAAATTTTTAAAAACCCCATAACTATATCAATAGATGCAAAAGAAAAATTTAACAAAATCCAAAATCCCATTCATGATAAAAATTCTCAAGAAACTAGGATCAAGCTGATAGAGGGCATTAATAGTAAAAAGACTGTATGCTTCTCCCACAAGATTGGGAATAAGGCAAGGATATCCATCAATTTTATGTAAGTTATACCTCAATAACCTTAAAAAGCCTAAATTGATGCTTTGAAGCCAGCACTAATATATGTCTGAGGCCCTTGGTAAAGGTATCATTACCTAGCTTATCTTGGGAAAGCCAGTTAGATGGCCAGTGAATAGGGGATTTACATAAGAAACCAAAAAATCCAAAGTTCCTGTCTCTCAAAGTCTTTGATTTCCTCCTTCTATACCAGCTGTTCTCAGAGTCTGGTCCCTGGATTAGCAGCATCACCATCACCTAAGCAACTTGTTAGAGATGCAAATTCTCAGGCTTCAACTCAAACCTCCTGAGTTTTGGGGGTGGGGGGCTCAGTCTGTGTTTTTAAAAGCCCTCCCATGATCCTGATGCACGGAAAAAGTTTTGAGAACCACTGCTCTACACAATACTAAGGACCTCTGGCATCTCAGCTTTATTTAGTGTGGGCCTGTGTTGAATCTAATTTTGCAAACTATTAAAACCACATCCATCCTCTTGAGTTAAATGTATCTAAAATTTTCTTGTATAAGGGGATCGTATTGATATTCGAAAAGCACATTCAAAATCCATTCTTTCACATGTTCCTGAAATTCTTGAAGGTATAAATTAGCAGTCTCCAAATTCTTCCTACAGGCTAGGTTTCTTTGGATTTGGCCTCCAGGGGGCATGCTGGGCTCTTAACATTAGCTATGGGTTTGGGAATAGAGTGCAGTGGCAAGAGAGTGTTTTTTTCTGGTAAACTGACCCCCTCAGGTGAAAATGTCTTAAGAAAAAAACACCCTTCTTCTAAGTGAAGAAATTGCTTCCTTCCTCAATCATATACCCACTTAATTCTCAGGGTCCTAATCAGTGCTCCAACTTTCATACATCAGATCCCGTAAGGCAGTGACTTCAACAGCTGTGCTAATTCTGGAGCCTCAGATTTGTTTTGGCTAAGCACTATACCTGTAAGAAATGGCATTCTTTAGGCTTCTGTAGGTTGGTTCGTGGATTTGAAATTGTTATTTACTTACTTTAAACTTTCCAATACAGCCAGAAGCAGCCACTCCACCATCCTGGCGTTTTCACATTCTTGTTGCCCAGAACCTTGCTGTAAATTGGGCATATGATTTCATGTGACCAGACAGAATAACTATTTTACAACTGCCAGCAGAAGCCAGCTAGATTTCCCACTTAGATTCACTGCCTAATCTAGCTCAGATAACTAATTCCTACTTCCCAAAATTCTCTGGGGTTGTGCTCCCCATAACACCAACTATCTGATGCCAATTACTGTAGCATTCAGAGATCCTGACCAGAAGCAACAAAATGTACTTTTTATCTTAAGCACACTGGATTTACTGGAATGCTCGTAGAGGTTCACAGCTTCAATAAAAAGCCAAAGAACAGGTAAGAAGACAATCAGGAGCCAAAGGAAGCTACAGAGATAAAGCAATAGCAACACAGCAATAATCATGCAGCACAAAAGGGCACTGCTTCTGCCAGTGATGACTCACCTCACTGTCTTCCTCATGCCCTTGTGAATTGGAGTCCAAGTCCAGGAAAGAAGTTTAATTGGCCGACTCAGGTCACATACCTGGCCCACGAGGCACCAGGAGCAGAGAGGCATGCCCTCTTAGAATTCTAGAGAGGCACTCAGGATCTTCCCTCAAGACAACGCTCAATGGAGGAACGGTGATTCGCCTCAAGGACTCAGATATACCCAACTAATGAATCACTGAACACTACATCAAAGACTAATGATGTACTATATGCTAACTGAACATAATAAAAAAAATAAAAACAAAACCAAAAACCAAAAACCAAACCAAAAAAACAAAAACTCAGAGTGTTCAGAAAGTCAGAGTGGATGCCAGACAGCCAAAATAAGACAAATGAATTCTACAAACTGGAAGATGAAATAAAGGGTAATGGAATGCGGAATAAAGCTAGCCTGGCCTATCTTTCCCCAAAGCCAAACCCTGTTATAGAATATTTAAAAAACAAACCAAAAAAGTCATTTATTTTCAAAATGACTAAAAGCATTATTTTTCCTGTCTTTCCTGTATCAACTCAACCCCTGGGTAACCAAATGGTAGGTGGTAGTAAGTTTCCTTCTAAGGAAATATTCTGGCTAAAAAAGTGAAGAGGGAATGACAGATTTAGAATCACCATTTTGCAACCCATAATAAAGAAATGGATGTATGCACTAGGCATGGCTGCCCTTGCCTGTCTGGGTCTCATGACTTTCTCATGTGATCAGACAAAACATCAGTAGTAATTAAGTCCAGCAGTGTTTCCCCTATGACTAACATATTTCTTTGGTCATAACTTCTTTGATAACTATGATTATGGTAACTATGATAACTAAAGTATCTTAAGTATATTTAATACTCTGTGAAATAACAAATTAGGAATGCTAAAAATTAAATCTAGTACTGTAACCCCTGTATAATTTTCTTTTCATATTAAAGGTCTATGTATTCATTAAAATGGTTAGGTTTAGGGGCACCTGGGTGGCACAGTCGGTTAAGTGTCTGACTGTTGGTTTCGCCTCAGGTCATGATCTTGGTGTCCTGAGATTGAGCCCCGCACAGAGCTCTGTACTGAGTGCGGAGTCTGCTCAAGTTTCTCTTTCCCTCTCCCTCTGCCCCTCCCCACCTCACGTGCTCTCTCTCTTTAAAATAAATAAAATCTTAAAAAAAATGGTTTGGTTTAGGGCATCAAAGAGTAATGACAGGTAAGGATCATAAAACTTTAAGAATCTCATCCATAAGGATACCTCAGAAAGATAAATGGGGAGAAACTTGGTTTTAAAAAAATTTGTCAGTTGATAAATGTAGATGAAATAATGACACGGTTTTTCAGTCCTCCCGTCCCCAAAAACCAGATTAAGTAATTGAGACAAAGATTTTTCATGGATGCTCGAACCCTAGATGAAAGATTCTTGGGGAACAAGGCATACACAAGGTCTCAAATTACTACTTCAGATTATTTAATTATGAAAGGAAAACTGTACTTTTACAATGGAGAGTTCTGGCAGCCACCACCTGTTAACCAAGCGATCATACTTAGCAACACCAGTAAATGAGACAACCTAACATTTTATGGCTCCTGATGTGATACAGTTAAGTACATATCACTACATTTGTAGACTTCTTGCCAAAAATGTTCATCCTGAATCTACCCAAGAGAAACCAAGGCAATCTGATAATTGGTGAACCTACATGAAGGTTATGTTGGGTGTTTTTGTATTGTTTGTTCAGTTTTTCTCTAAGTTTGAAAGTTTTCAAAATAAAAAGTTGGTGAGAATATAACTTATGTTTGTAACATTTCCATATAATACAGAAAACAAACAAATAAAAAGGGTCGTTTAAGTCTTGGGTTAAAATCAATCCATCTCTCCAAAAGTAAAAAAGCCCAGGCAAAGTTGAAGCAGAATTCCGCCTGGTCCTTCATTGACCCAAAGCCATATCCTCTGTGACCTCTATTTTGTCACAGAGATGAACAATATAGCTTTTTCCTGTCTCCGCTAGGTCAAGACACTGAAGAGAAGCAAAAAGACAAAGTACAACTGACAAAGCACGTCCACTGGCTCCAGAAATAAATTCGAGATCTGGAAGCAAACTCTAACTTTTCAAAACTTGATTTATCTTTAAAAGAAAAAACATGTTAAAGTCCCTTTTACTTTTTCAATCAGGAAATAAAACAAACCCTGCTGAAATTAGATTCAAAAACTAATGAATGGTATGTTATTCTTTAATATGACTTAAGGATCTACAATATAACAAACTAAAAGTATAGGTTCTTAAGTAAGCATGTATTGTACATGAAGGAATCTAAATTTCAGTTTTGAAATCATGAGCTAAATGATAAGTCCCATGAAGTGTCACACCATTTTTGGCTTTGCTTTATTGAAATAGCAAGTCAAAATTTAGTTAATATATACTTAGATTTTATGTGTTTAATAAAAAAAAATTAACCAATTATAAATTCCAGTGGAAGATTATACACAACACAGTCTGTTTTTCAAAAATAATCTACTTGTTCAAATCATCTTTTACATTCTTGAATGTATGCACTCAAAGGAGTAACAAAATACAGGGGAGCTCTGGGTTATACTTATGTGTACTCCTGAAAAAGGGATAATACTGCAAAGGACAAAACTATGAAAAACGGTAACCGTTTCACCTATATTTTGCACAGAGGGTAGGAGTGAAAAGGTGTGTTTGTTGTTGTTGTTGTTGTTTTAAAAGATTTTATTTATTTATTTGACAGAGACAGAGATAGCGAGAGCAGGAACACAAGCAGGGGGAGTGGGAGAGGAAGAAGCAGGCTTCCCGCTGAGCAGGGAGCCCGATGTGGGACTCGATCCCAGGACTCTGGGATCATGACCTGAGCTGAAGGCAGCCACTTAACGACTGAGCCACCCAGGTGCCCCAAAAGGTGTGTTTTTAGTGAAAGCCATCCCACGGTGTGTGCCAAATAGTGCTTACTTTTTTGCCAACCCCCCAACACTTCCAGACAGTAAAACCCATAAATTCCTTTATTCTCATACCTACTGAAAGGCTTAATACAGAATTAGACTGCACCCTCATTAGGTATGTTTCTATCCTTTATTGTGAACTTTATCATTTTAATCTTAATAAAATGAATTTTAATCAGCCACCAATCTAGGAAGCTCCCCTTGAACCCAAAGCTGTTTCGCAAGCAAAACAGAAACAAGGGAAATAGTAAACTAATTCTTCAATAAAGCCACAGCATCTGAAAGAAAAAACGCCTAGAGTTTGACACCTAGGCAAGTAACTCAGATCTGTATCTCTTATGAAGGAACCCAAGTAACACCAACTTCAAGCACACACTAAAGACCGCAGAGATTAAGAAACAGCAAACTTTTCAGCACAGACATAGGCCAGACAAATTAACTGATGCTAATGACTGTTGCTAATACAAAGACAAAAGCAAGCCAAGAAGAAAGCAAGCATAGGAATCAAAGATTCTCAAGCCTGGAGAGCTTTTCAAACGTACACTTCCTGGGATCCACCCCAAACTAGTCCTATTGGAATTTCTGAGATTCAGACCCAATACCAAAATTTCTTCACAAGATTCCCAGGTGATTTTTTTGTGAATCCAGCAGTGAGGATCACTGGTATAAATACAAAGAAGGTATAAAAGGGAGGCAAAAAGACCTTCAGAAAGCGCTAATCACAATTACCAACTTCTGTTTAAAGGATCAGCTTTTCCATTTAAATCATGCTCATTAATTTCACAGTACCCTCTACTGGTCAGGAAGGATATATATTATTCTTAGAACTATGGTACAGAAGAAATCTCCCATTTTATTAATTAGTTGAAAGAATATGTCTAGAAGCAATTAGCGAACCTTCATTATTTATTTTCTTATAACAAGTATAAAATGATTTGGCAAATATTGTAGTGGCAAAAATGTTTTAAACTTAATCTCAACACTTTGGAGCAATTTTAAAAAATGTATCACATTGTTTATTTCAAGGTTTGTCATCCTTGACACTACTGACATTTTAAACCAAAGGATTTTTGGTTGCATGGAGCAAACTCTGAATGTAAGCAGTTTTTACACTATTCAGTAATAACTTTTTTGACAGAAAAGGCTGTTTCAATATAAATTATGAATTTTTCAAATCATCTTCCTTTAGTACTTTTGTCACATGACCATAACTCTTTGTCTTTCTGTTTCAGGATGTTTTGCAGCATCCCTGGCCTCTACTAGATGTGAGCAGCAGCCCTTCCTCAAAGTTGTGAAAACCAAAAACATCTCTACATATTGTTAAATGCCGCCCTCCCTGGCCCCCAAAAGGGGAGGGACAATATGGCATTCAGCTGCAAATCAGTGAACTATCCAATTCAGATGTTCCCGAAAAATTGATAAAAAATATTTTTTACTTAGTGAAAGATGACCCACTTACTAATTAAATCTAAAGTTCACGAATTTTTGTATACCAGGTTCATAAAAAATATCTCATAAGAATTATAGTGAAGATTTATTTTTAAATAACTATGGAATTTGTGCGTACATGAATATTCTAATTTCTTTTCAATCTAATCATCTTGTGATATATACATCTATGCAGTACAACAGTTTAATCAACATATGCTGGTTGCTTTATTTAATTTTTTACTTTAAAGATAAGACCAAAATCAAAACCTTTGAACTTATTATACTTTTCAACCTGAAAGAATCAAAGAAGAGCTACAACTCTAAAATAGCATCAATAAATCCAGTATTATTTTCATGAGTATCAACAGGCTATACTGAAACAAGGTTAAATATAAATACCTTACTCTGTACTTAATTTGAAGTGTTGCCACCGAAATCAATTACAGATGTTTATTCTGAAAGATGCTACTATGAAGGTTGCAAACTCAAATGCTGATAATGGTTATTCAAAATTAAATTTATGGAATACCCAGAAAATAGGCTGAATTTGAACCTGTAGATAGTTTTAAAATACTCATTACCAACAATTTTTTAAAGACGTAGAAGGCTATTGTCTTCTATAATTGGGAGTTTTAAAATCATCTCCCTTTAGTGCTTTCAATTGTCACATGGCCATAAACCAAAGACCCAAATAACTTCAAATGATTACAGATACTATTTAGGCAAAAACTCTCATGTGTCAGTACTTTTAATGTTGTGTACATCAAATTATAGTAAAAAGATGACTATAAACAACATGCAGCCCCTCT
The DNA here is from genome assembly GCF_004348235.1 of Phoca vitulina. NCBI lineage: Eukaryota > Metazoa > Chordata > Mammalia > Carnivora > Phocidae > Phoca > Phoca vitulina. Next base: position 72,000,426 of record NW_022589708.1, read on the forward strand.
ATTTTCAGGAACAGCACAACAGATTACAGTAAACCGAGTTTATATTCCACCATCAAGTGTGGTTCTCCCATTAGTTCACTTTGTGACGGGTCTGAAAACAAACAAAAACAAACATATTAAAGATTCTCAAAGAAAAGATAAATTCAATGATTCCACTTACATGAAAATATGTAACAGGCAAAACTGACAGAAAACAGACCAGTGGTTGCCTGGGACCAAAGGTGGGGGACTGACTGCAAAGGGATCTAGGAAACTTTCTAGGGTGATAAACATTTTATATCTTGACTGGGGGGACACTTACACAACAGTACACATTTGCTAACATTCACAGAACTGTACACTTAAAATGAGTACAATCTATTGTATGTCAACTATACCTCAATACAGTTGATTGTAAAAAAAAAAAAAGCCAACAACAACAGACTGAAAAAAGTTCTCCTTTTTCAAAACTTAAGTTTTCCAATGGCTTCCCAGATGACGCTAGGAAACAATCTCTAATTAAAAGATTGAGCAGTCCCTTAAACTAGTTTGCAAAAACATTTTATTTCTATTGTTTTGTGCTCTGTTATATACACATACACAAACATAAATCAGAATTTAGGACCAAGAAAATCTTTAAAATCTTCACTATCTTGTTTTTAGAGAGCAATCAGACAAGAGTCTTATTTTAACCCTATAGTACATATAAAAGAGCTTTTAAAATTAATGCTAACAGTAAGCTTCCAAAAAACAAAGCATTTTTCCATTTCTGTCTCCTATTAGGATAAAAACCCAATGAACTATAAAATCAGTTTGTAAAAAGAAATAATCATCCACATTAAAATAATGATTACAGGTCTGGATGTTTCCTCACTGATCTCCTAAGAGACTAGAGATTATTGTGTCACATCAGTTCAGCAATCTATATACTCTCCACACTCATCACACAACAAAGTAGCCTTAGCAACAATTGACACTGCTATACTTAATAATAGCAGAGTAACTGCTATGTATATAATAGGCATTCAAAATCTAAACTTATTAAAAAAAATGCCTCCACAAGAGTACAAAGGATAGCCAAAGATGTTTGCTTACAGCACTGTTTTGTGTTAAATGAAAAAAGAGGGGCGCCTGGGAGGCTCAGTCGGTTGAGCTTCCAACTCTTGATTTCAGCTCAGGTCATGATCTCAGGGTCATGAGATTGAGCCCAGTGTCGGTCTCCACATCAAGCATGGAGCCTGCTGAAGATTTTCTCTCATCCTCTCCCTCCCCCCACCCCACTCACACACACGCTCTCTCAAAAATTAAATTAAAATGTAAGAATTAAGTGAAAAAAGCATCCAGCAATAAACGCATTGATGTATCATACATACTGTAAGATACACAGTATGCCAGTTGTGTTAAAAAAGAAAAAAAACAACCACTAAGCAATGCCCAATATTTCTGACGATATATATTCATATGAAGACACAGAAAAAAGTCTGGAAGGAAATATACTAAATGAAAACAGCAAGTAACTGAAGAATAAGGGAGAGTAATGGGCTTGGGGATAATCATGGAGGACCCGAGTTTCAGCTGTAATGTTTTAAATTGTTAAACAAATAATACAACTTTCTTTTAAACTCTATTTTAAGCTTTGACTTTAATAAACTGCATGCTTATTAAATAAATCACGTACACCAGAAAACAACAGACCACATCAGCAAGGCAACGGCCTGTGGTTCCAGAGCCTTCTCTGCCGCTACCTTGCTGTGAGACTGAGAGGAAGGACTGAGCCTTACTTAAAGTCAGGGAACTGGAGTAAACAGAAGACCCCTTTCAGCATTAAAATTCTAGTTTAGACTTTACTATTGCCCTCCTCATAGTCCCTTCCTTTCCTTGTAAAATGTGCAGATTTTTCTTGGCCAAGTACTTCCCTGAAGAGCAAGCAAAACCCTATCACTTCCAACACTTAATTCAAAACCCTCCAGCCATATGGGCCTTCTTAACACACTCTTCTGTGTGTTGGGAGACAATTCTCCATGGGTCTCAAAATTCTCTAAGTCTTAGATACACTGCCTGCCTTTGTTTTAGACTCTTTCCAAAATTGTTTCTAAAGTAAATAGCCTAAGACAAAGATCATGACTCTTCTGGAGCCCAGAACAGAAAGGCTTATTTCCAGGGTGCCTGGGTGGCTCAGTCGGTAAGCATCTGTCTTCGGCTCAGGTCATGACCCCAGGGTCCTGGGATAGAGCCCCGCATAGGGCTCCCTGCTCAGGGGGAAGCCTGCTTCTCCCTCTCCCACTTCCCCTGCTTGTGTTCCTGTTCTCACTAACTCTCTATCAAATAAATAAATAATCTTTAAAAAATTAAAAAAAAAAGAAAGGCTTATTGCTTATCATAAAAGATTCAGATGTCCTTATCTGGGGGTTCCTCTACCTGTAACAAAATACACCGTAAATGTGGCATCACCTGACCCTCTTCTTGCTACTCTGTGGGAGCTGGGGCTCAGGGAACCAAAAGGAAAGCTGACACTCCAGCTACTGCTATTGCTGAGTAATAAACTATCCTTTGACTTTAGGAGTCTTGTCTTCTGCCAGGATCTATGAAACCGTGGCAAGCTAACCTGTTAGCTTATAGATAAGAAAACATCTTAAAACCCTTCAGAGTTCTTCAGCTGTTCTCTCAGGTTACAGACCTTGAACATATTGCTTCTTCTGCCTACAATATTCTTCCCTCTACTTTTTAATTAACTAATTCATACATCTTTTAGGAACCAAGTTATGTGTCATATTCCCAGAAGTGCCTGTCTCTCCCATCCAACAACAAACTATACCACTATCCCTTTTTATTCCTAGAATTTATCACAATTTGTAATTATATGTTTGCATTTATCTGTTTAATGTTTACTTCCCCAGGTAGAAAGCAGTTTGTTTTGTCACCATTGTATACTTAGAGCCTAGCCCAGTGCCTGACACATAATAAATATCTGACTGAGTAAATGCTTAACAAGCACCTCTCACTTTCTTTATACACAATTCCAGAAGTTGATTTTTAAATGAATGTATTTTTATAACTAATTTCAAGATAAAAATATACAGACATGAACTATCACCTTGCTAATTTAAAATGAGGTATAAGTTCAATGTAAAAAGCTTAGGCATTGTAGATTTCCCTGCATTCAGAAAGTTCCCTCAGGAACGATTCTCAAAGGGGAGGCTCACTAGACTTCCGTTGTGTCCACAGCATTTCCTTACCGGACATCAGCAGCCAAGCAAAACTAACATAATTTAATCCTGTTGGGTTTTTCTGTTTCTCCTGAACTGCTGGGGCATAATGAGTAGATGCAATACTAAATAGAATTATATTTGCTTATCTTCCTCAGAACCAGAAAAACAGAGGATGCTGTTTGGATTGTTCTTACTTAAAAGTTATTTATCTTATATATAATAAAATTATCCAAGGAACTTTATTAAAAATGACAGATTCTTCTTTCCTATTCACCACATATAGAAGCACAAAAACTCTTTGGGGGTGGGAGATATTTTTTTAAAGAAAACGTTTCTTATTTTTCCTAGTCATTTTAAAAACTAGTCATAACCCACAAATATTTTGAATACTGAAACAAAAATCGTTTAAGCTACCCTTATAATACTATGTTAGACTCACACATCAGACTATAAGCGCAGGACATGAAATAAAGGACTATCATTAGTTGACTGCTAATGACTATAACCTCAGAACTCCATAAGTAACTTTCACCTTTAAAACCAGTTCAAGAGGGGCGCCTAGGTGGCTCAGTCGTTAAGCATCTGCCTTCGGCTCAGGTCATGATCCCAGGGTCCTGGGATCGAGCCCCACATCACGCTCCCTGCTCAGCGGGGAGCCTGCTCCTCCCTCTCCTACTCCCCCTGCTGTGTTCCTGCTCTCCCTATCTCTCTGTCAAATAAATAAATAAAATCTTTAAAAAAAAAAAACACAGCTAAAGAACAGTTATTATCATTAAATTTTGTCTTATTGCAATGAATAAACATAAGTGAATCAATCCAATGAGCTATAAGCTCCGTAAGGATGAGGATGCTATTGTTTTATTTGCTTCCGTTGCCTTGTACATTATTAGGGCTCCAAAAAAAGGTGCTAAATGACACTCACCATTAAGAATATCTTCAAATCCAATAGTCTCATCATTACCCCTCAAAATATCCAGTGAAAGGTTTGAGCTTGGAAGAAATGGAAGACGCTGTACCTTCAGGAAAAATATGAAAGGGCAAGATTAGAGAAAACCAAGGGGAGAAAGAAACAATACAAAATCTAATTTCATGCTCCTCATTCTTTACTTGTAAAATTCACAAAGCTATAAATAAAACACCAATATAACCAGTGGAAAAAAACACCAGTTCATATTTTAGACCCAAACCAAAATTTTTAAAATTCCTCAAAACTTTACTCAAAATATATAAAGACACTGAAAATTATAGTTTTAATTAACACTTAATAATCCCATCAGCTTTGCATATATTTTGGGGCTTTGTTTCTGTCCCAGGAAAACCACAGCATACATGTGATGAAATGCAAAAACCCAAGCACCTAACGTCATATCTACTTCCTAATAGAAGTGGGATGATCAAATTCCTGAAGAAATTCCAACTCAGTAAGAGCATTATTCTACTTAGTAAATTGAGATTACTTCACTTTGTATGTTGTTTTGTATTGCTCATTGTAAAACTGTAAGTTATGACCCTTTAAAACAGTACTAGTAACCAGAAAGGAAGACCAAAGTCACTTGTGGGGCCTTTAAAAAACACAATACTATTCTCAACTAGTGGTATCTACCTTTCTCAAGTATTAAATATATATACTGCAGACTGGTACGTAAGTATATAGTGGAGCAAGCATGGGTTGTGGAGTCAGAGACCTGGACTCAAACTCTTCTACTACTTACAATACTATGACTGTGTTTAAGTCACCTGATCTGTCTCACTGTCAGTTTCCTCATCTGTGAAACAGGATAATACCACCTTCCTCTCAAACATGCTGGATGATGTGGTGTAAAGTATGTAATATAGTATAGTCATTGGCATAGACTTGCTATTCAATAAACTTTTATATAGCCAAAACAAATTTTCAGTTTTCTGTGTTCTTTGTTAGTTGTCTAGCAATTATAATTGGAAACAATGCAGATTATTTTGGATATTGACAAAAGAATGCCAAGAGCAGTAATAGGTGGTCCATGACTATAGATACTAGTATTTTAAAATAACCCTTCTTTCTGCCATCTTTCCGTGCCACCATAATGGTGTGCATGAATGTCCTGGCAGATGCTCTCATGAGCATTAACACTGCTGAAAAGAGAGGCAAACGTCAGGTTCTTATTAGGCCGTGCTCCAAAGTCATTGTCCGGTTTCTGTGATGATGAAGCATGGTTACATTGGCAAATTTGAAATCACAGATGATCACTGAGCAGGGAAAATTGTTGTGAACCTCACGGGCAGGTTAAACAAGTGTGGAGTGATCAGCCCCAGATTTGATGTACAACTGAAAGATCTAGAAAAATGGCAGAATAACCTGCTCCCATCCCGCCAGTTTGGTTTCATTGTACTGACAACCTCAGCTGGCATCATGGACCATGAAGACGCAAGACGGAAACACACAGGAGGGAAAATCCTGGGATTCTTTTTCTAGGGATGTAATACATACGTGCAAATAAAATGCCTCAGTGGAAAAAATAAAATAAAATAAAAATAAATAAAATAATCCTAACTTTGAAATCTAAGGGTGCTGTTAAGATTATTTCGCCCAGGGAAGCCTGGGTGGCTCAGTTGGTTAAGCATCTGCATTCGGCTCAGGTCATGATCCCAGGGTCCTGGGATCGAGTCCCACATCAGGCTCCCTGCTCATCAGGGAGCCCGCTTCTCCCTCTGCCTACGGCTCCCCCTGCTTGTGCTTTCTCTCTCTCTCTCTCTGAAAAATAAATAAATAAAATCTTTAAAAAAAAAAAAAAGATTTCCCCCAAGAAAATATATCCAGATTTAAAATATTTTTAATTACTAATGGCCTATAGAGTTTAAGATGAAAAAATTTCTTTAGGTTGTCAAAATTAGAAAAAACACACACATATATATTTTAAATATTATATATAAAATAATAATTATATATTAAAATAATATATTTTATTTATATTTATAAATATATATATATATATATATATATATATATATTTTTTTTTTTTTTCCTTTCTTTAAAAGGAAAGTAGGGAGGATAGAGGAAGAAACAAAAATGGAGCTTTTAAGTTAAACCAGACAGTAAGGGGCCCGGTAGGTACAGTTTGATCAGATATAGTCCTGAGAAAGTACCAAAAGCAAGGATGAGCAGGCAGTTGTTATACATCCCAACAAGCAAGAACTGTAATAGTACAGGGATAAGGGGAAAAAAGGGTAAGGCAGAATTCTGGGCAAGGATTTTTGAATTAAATGGGATTAAAATTTTAGGCCTGAAATATAAGCCATAGCTGGAATGTGAGCAGTAGGAAAATAAAAGGAAGCTAATGATTCTGTGCCAAGCTTGCGTTATTTCAATCCTCAGAATAACCCTAATAATCACACACTGTTGTTACGGTTAACTCCATTTCACATTAAAAACAAACAAATGACCTGAGGCTCGGAAAGGTCACTAATTTATTTAAGTTCTTAAGGCTAGTAGATGGTGGAGCCAAGATTCACATCCAGGTTATTCTGACTTAGAGCCACACACACTCTTTTAGAACTGGATTGTTAGAAAAAAGTTCTGAAATAGCTTCCACAATGACTTGGCCAATACAGTTGACGGTATTAATAGAATTTATTGAAAAAGACACAGTAGTAGGAAGAACATGTGCAAAAGCCAAAAGGTGAGAAAAAAACTTAGTCAGGACATGCAAGTAGTTTTAGGAGCTATGAAGTATGGTGGAGAACAAGGAGATGCCAATTCATGGACACAGCCACATTAAGGTGTTGAGTTTTAATTTGAGGGCAAAGTGAGGGGAATGACATGGTCAAATCTGTATTTTATAAAAATTACTGTGGCTACAGCATGTACAATGGATCAGAGGGCAGTAGGGGTGGGTGTCGCAGTGATCTGGATGAAGTACAGTAGATGATCAAAACCAATGGTGAGAAGATCTAATTGACTAGATGGTGGGAGGTATGGTTCGGGGGTAGGGATGTGGTGCAGGGTGAGATAACCAAAGCTCATGCTCCAATCTCTGCCTTAGGAAGCAACCTATTCATACATGACTCAGAGTATGTGAGGAATGAGTTATTCTGTACTTATACATGTGAAATCTGAAGTGCCTGTGGACTTCCAATGGAGAAGTCTATAGGTTTACAGCTCATGAGAATTAAAACTTGGCAGTCATCAACATATAAATGATACCTGAAGTCATAGGCATAGATAGGAAATAACAGGATGAAAAGAGGACTGGAGATGGGAACTAACAAAACAGGTACTTCAAGGTACAGAAGAAAGCAAAAGGAACCTACGCAGAAACACCTGGGAGCAAGGTTTCAGAGACGAGGGGATATCAGGAAAGTGTGGTGTCCTAAAAGCCCAGGGAAGGAGTCACTGGTGTAACATACCACAGGGAGATCAAACAAAAGAGGGCATACGGATGTCCACATTGTTCAAGAGCAGTTTCACTGGTGTGATGGGACCCAGAAACAGTGGGTTGCACTCATAGGAGGTAAAGGAGCATATACAGCATATACAGCAAATGGAGGCAACTTTAAGACGCTCAACCTGCAAAAGCACACTCAGTGAGAGAGAAGGTGCTATAAAGAGACTGACAGACGTTTTGTTTTAAAAGACAAAAAAGGTTAGAATGTATGTAAACACTGCTGATGAGTCTGAGCAAGTAGAAAGAGGATGAAGATATCAGCTATAGAAAGGATCCATGAAAAGGGAATTCCCTGACATAGTGTGAGCATAGGTCAAGGACAGTTCCTACACACTTGGAAGGACATTTCTGAAGATCTTATTCCTAACCAACAGGTGCACTCAGCTATATACAAACTGCCTATATACAAACATACCACCACATGGATATTCCTAGAGGCATTTCAAATTCAACGTAACTCCCCAAAAAGAGAAAAAAATGAAAGTAGATGCAGGTAAGTTTTGGCACTGAGCTCATAATTTGAAGTTTTCCACTTAATGTCTTCTTTTTTCTCTATAAAGTAGAAATCAAGGTCATACCCTGAAAAGGGGCAAAACAGAATAGGCTATAGAGGAGAAGAGAAAGTAAGGGTTATAGGGCTAGTATTGGAAAAGAGTCCTTCCAATCCATAGCAACATACGTGTGGAATGTATTATAACTGATATCCATAAACTCACCTGCTGCACTGCCTTGAACTCCATTTGTAATTTTAGTGGAGCAAACAGACCCTGGATGTTTCTTAGTGTGGAAAAATTCATTTTATCTTGGTTGAGCTGGAACTACAAAAGCAGACAATGTAATTTTAAATGTTACACTCAACATTGTTTTCAAAACAGCACGGTTACATATATAACACAACACTTAAAAGAATTTTAATATCCATAACTGAAATAAAAACAAAGTACTTTTATTAATTTCTTCGAATATATATGTCTATGTTTTATTCAGCATGCAGGTGTACTTCACCAACATAAAGTTACCACCTAAAATTTGAATTTACAAAACTGATAAATTAAGGAATGTTTTTTACATTGCAAAAGCATATTTACAAAATATTTCAGTGCTTTTGATTAGAATTACCACAAAACTGATGAAACAAAGAAAAGGTATAAATAAAATGAGATCTAGAAACAGTTACATACAAGTGACAAAAATACTGAATTTCTAAGAATGCAAGTATATAATTCAAAAGATTTCACAAAAGAAATAGTCAAACCCATGATACCACCCTGTTAATTAAGCTACAAAGTTTACACTCCACTTTTTGGGGTAAGAGATTCCCGGATGGCAGGAGGACCCAAAACTCTAAAGTTTGTCCAGTTTGTATTGGGTGCTAATAGGCAATTTTTTTCTGGAATCACACTTTTACTAAACACTAATATTACTTCTAAAAAACTTTTACTGCCATTTAATGTACTTCAGGCAAAATGAATCAACTTGACCCATGAATTCTAATCATAGTTTCCCAAAATGTAATGGATACGATTTGCAGATAGACTGCTACAAAGGCCTGAATTAAGATTATTATAGTAAGATAAAGTGACATCTGTGATCATTTTTCATTACACTACATTCTCTTGATAAGAGTTTAGGTCATGGGGGGGATAATTTTGATCAAAAACCTATTGCGAGATTAGTAACCACTTTAGACATGACCTGGGGCCATATACATGAAGTCTGAGGTCAGATACCCAGCGATATGGTTTTTAATTACTTTAGCTTGAGTATAAAATTTTAACAGATCGTCCTTACAGAAAACATGCAATATTTTACTATGGGTATATAATCTGAAGTTCTCACTGAAAGTTTCCTTTAAGTATTGAGTTATTCTTATAAGTAAATACAGTTTTATGTAAAAAACTCAATTTTATGAACTTTGATGACTATACCCACCTTGTAATATGATGTCAAACTGCAATTATCAATCAACATGTACTTAATTATTAGCAACCACATGCAAAATTAGAATCAGGCTCTGTGGCAATATACCACAAAACTGTCTACCATGGAGAAGGTTATATAATCTAGTTGGGAAGACATTACATATAGATCAGGGCTTCTCAACCCTTGGCATTACTGACATCTTGGGCTCGTAATTATTTGTTGTGGTGGATGGGGACTATCCCATACGTTGTAGGATGTTTAGCGGCATCTCTGGCCCCATCCAATTGATGCCAGGACCAAAGACCCTTCTCTCCCAATACTACTTGTGACAATCAGACATTGCCAAATGTCCCCTGAAGAAGGTAAAATCATCCCTAGTTGAGAACCACTGGTATGAATAATGATGCTCATCTTCCATCACTATCACTACTACAGCTCCCAATCATGGAGAGCTACTATAAGCCAGCATATGCCAAGGCATGGGCTATTACTAACTCCATTTTACAGATGAGGAAACTAAAACTTAAACAGAGATTAAGGAACTTGCCCAAGTTCATATAGCTGCTAAGTATGGTGTCAAGAATCTAAACCTATATAGTTCAATTATGTAACCCACGCTAAAGGACTTACAATAGTTAATAAGTGCCACAGAATTTCGAGAGACTGCCATTAGCTGGTTAAGTGATTAAGGAGACCACACAGAAGCAGCTGATGTAAACTGAGTCTCAAATGATCTATGCAATTTTTTAAACTCTTCACCATTTGGGCCTGTCTCACTCAGATTTGTCCAAGTTTCTCTTAACATGTATTGCTCAGAACTAAATCAATATTTCAAATCTAATGGCCAGGCTAATACTTGGGAAAGTGAGACTGTAATCTCCCTTGATTTGAGACCCATCTTATTAATAACAACACTGCACCATCTTCCTGAAGTAGTGTTAAGATACCTTTCTTCTTGCTCTGAACGTGTATTTAGAAAGTCTTTTAAGTTGTCTTTAGAACATGTATACAGGCTATATACCCTCTTTGGGGGTGACCCTTCCCTATCTATTAACCTGGTTAATACTGGTCTAAAACCATTCTAATGTATGCTCCTCTACAAAGCCTCCCACTAGCCCTATGCACAGGTGGTTGCTCCATCTTGGTCCTCTATACCATTTTATGAAGCCCCTATCCACTGCCTGTCTTCCCATTAAATTTCCAGCCCCTCAAAGATGAGGATTATGTCACATTCATCTGTGTACCTACTGTGCCTAGCAAGAGGATATGTCCCTCAGTAACTTGGAGATGTAGGGCTTGAGAAAGAGGTCAAGGCTAGAGATGTGGACTTGGAGGTCAACAGCAAAAATGGCAGAGGAAAAATATAAAAGAAAACAGGGTCATCAAATAAGGAAATATTATGAGAGGAAAGGAAAGGGGGATTGGCCTTTAGAAATGTCCATAAAGGGGTGTCTGGCTGGCTCAGTCGGTAGAGCATACGACTCTTAATCTCAGGGTCGTGAGTTCAATCCCCATGTTGGGAGTGGAGCCTAGTTAAATTGGTCCATAAAAAAGGCAACAGAACAACGTGTAGAAAAAGGCTTTAGTGAAGCAGTTTAATGATAATTCAAAAGTCTACTCTACAAGGATACTGAAAATAAGTCCTCATATTCTTCATGGTCAAATGCTCAACATTAAAATTGTCTTAATAAATGAAACCACATAAGTATTACTAAAAGTATTCTTCTACTAGAGGATAAAAATAAAAACATAGGTAATATACTTACATTTTTTTCTGATAATTCAAGAGGATGACTGGGCAAAAGTTCATTTTTCACACAAGGAAGGCTAAAGAAAAATATTTAAGAGAGAGATTATAAATCACTCAATACCTAAAGCTCAAAATTGTATCAATAGGTGTAACTACAACGGAACGGCACAAGTGAGGTTTTAGGACAATGACACTTCTGTAGCCTGATTGTGGCAGTGGTTGTAGAAACTGACGTATGTATTAAAATTCATATTACTATGAATTATAACATAATGAATTATATAACATGAAAAAAAGGTCAGATTTACTATATATGCTAACGGTTTTAAAATGTATCGATTATAGGGACACCTGGGTGGCTCAGCTGGTTAAGCATCTGCCTTTGGCTCAGGTCATGATCCCAGGGTCCTAAGATCGAGTCCTGCATCGGGCTCCTTGCTCAGCAAGGAGCCTGCTTCTCCCTCTGCCTGCCGTTCCCCCTGCTTGTGCGCTCTCTCTCTTACAAATAAATAAATAAAATCTTTTTTTAAAAAATGTACCGATTATAGATACTAGTGGTTAATTCACTAGGGTGAGCCCTTCAAAAAACAGTGTTAAATGAAGCTCTGTATCTAGAAGAAATTTAATAGAATATGTTTAAAACTACTATTATTTGGGGTGCCTGGGTGGCTCAGTCATTAAGCGTCTGCCTTCAGCTCAGGTCATGATCCCAGGGTCCTGGGATCGAGCCCCGCATCGGGCTCCCTGCTCCGTGGGAAGCCTGCTTCTCCCTCTCCCACTCCCCCTGCTTGTGTTCCCTCTCTCACTGTGTCTCTCTCTGTCAAATAAATAAAATTTAAAAAAAAAAAAAATGAAACTACTATTATTTGATAACATGCTTCCTGTATTATATTAAAAATCTAGGGGCACCTGGATGGCTCAGTCAGTTGAGTGTCCAACTCTTGGTTTCAGCTCAGGTCATGATCTCAGGGTGCTGGGATTGAGCCCCACATCAGGCTCCACACTCAGTGAAGAGTCTATTTCAGGATTCGCTCTCTCCCTCTTCCTCTGTCCCTCCCCGCACTCGCATGCCCCACCCCCTCAAATAAATAAATAAATCTTAAAAAAAATCTACACCTCTTCTGTTTAGGTCTATACATATTCAATATTTAATGTATCTTTAATAAATACATGCTGAAAAATGTGTTTGACATTTATTGAATACCTACTATATAAGGTTATATATTGCTAGAACCAGACCACTGGTCTTTAACACTCTAGATATATTAAAGATGACTATCCTTATTGCCAAAATGGCATTTGAGAGCTGAAAGGAACCTGCAACAATCATTTATTGAATATTGTCTTTGTACAGAACATTATCTTAGAAGCAGAATTTGAAAATGGTTCTGTTCATGGCAATCTTATTAAAGTCTAACCAGGAAGAAAAAGGAGCATTTTATGTGGAAAAAAATAAATAAATAAGAAATCATCAGAACCTGGTTACTGACTAGTTTCATGAATTTGATTATACTATACCATAAATCTAATTATATCTCCAAATCCAAAGACTATAAACTGCACCTTTCACTAGAAAATGGAAAGACAATAATGAAGCATTATGTCTGTCCCCAGACATCAGTATTAGAATGACATTTTATTATAGTAAGACCAAACTACCTTAAAGTTACATATAAAATTCAAAAATTCAAAACAGATGTTTACAGGGGTAGGCACACTACCCTTATTTGATTAAGCAGAAAAGCAACCTACCAAAAAGTACCAGAAATTGAGACCTGAACATATAGAAACATGGAAGAAATCAAGGGAAGGGGTACAACTGTGTGCTGAAGCTAGAAAAATAAAGTAACAGCAGCTAACACTTACTGAGAGCTTATTAATGTCAGGTACTATTCTAAGTATTTTTCATGTATTAACTCATTTATTTCTCAAAGTAAGATTTATACTATTTACAGCCCTATTTCACAGATATAGAGATGAGACATAGAGCAATTAAGTTACCTTCCTGAAGTCATACATCTAGTGAAGAGCAGAGCCAGAATCAAAACCCAGGCAGCCTACTCCTGAGTAGGCTCTTAACTGCTGTGCTCTAGTGTCTCCCAGAGAATTATTCCAGTAGTTAATAAGATAAGGAGACAAATGGCTTTCCAAGTTAGCAGTATCAAAAAGAAGCATCCTACCAAATCATGCTACTGGGTAACAGCTCCTTGAAGGATGCCCTGTCCTGGGAACCCACTACTGTTAAGACACTTCTTCCATTATAGAAAACATCCACTCCCATCCTCCCCCAGTCTAAGGTATATTACTTGCTATGTCCCAAATTAAATATATATTTATGGTCTATCAAAATATTTAAAGAATACTGTGAAAAAATTCACAGAAACATCTTATTATAACAAAGTCAAAGTCACAATTCCCCCGTATACCCTTTTCGAAGAAGATCATGACTTTCAAAAGGTCCACTTGCTGAAAGTTCAGTAACTGGAATACTGTCCTTTAACTGAGATCCAAGTCCTCTGGCATTCTACAACACAAATAATAACACTATTAAATACAAAAATGTTTTAAAACTCACACTGAACATCTACATAAAAAACAGTTTAAGCACTAGACAAAAAAAAGTAAAGTCTCTGCCCTCAAAGAGCTCACAGTCTAGATGATGAGCCTTGGCATTATGGTAGAGTGATTATACATGGTACACTAAATAATATCAAATTTGGGCATAGGAAGGATTCCTGAGTTGATCTCTGAATATTGTCATATTGAAAGGCATTCCAGGAAAAAAGAACATGGGTAAAGAAGGTACAAAAGTATAAATGAACAAGCTATAAGTAGTTTGACCTGACCAGCTAACTACACATCTAGTGAGGCAAAAATAAAGCAAGGCTGGCAAAATGAAAAAAAACAAAAAGGCTTAAACATGCAAAGAAATTCAGGTTTTATTCTGAGATTGATAGAGAGCCTCTGAGGGTTATGGCATGATCAGATTTACTTTCATTGGAAAGATCCCTCGCTTAGGATGGAATGATTAGCACAGAATGAAAAAAGTTGAGGACAGAATCCTGGGGAATACTATTCCTTAATGAAGAACAAGGAAGTGGGATTAAGAACAAACAGAATAGCTAGACGAATGTGGTCACAGAAGCTAAGGGAAATAAGAGACATTCAGAAAGTATTTGGTTTCTATAACAGGGTTCTCCCTATGAAAAATAAATCTAATCAGCACAGTATAAACAAAACCAAACAAAAACAAAGACTCACAGTATATCTGGTACTGGTGTATTATACCCTACACATCTATACCATAAAACATTTAATCATCAAATATTTATTAAACATCTACTATGTGGCAGGTACTCTGGTAGATGCTGCAGATACATGTCTACCTTCCAGGGTTTAGTCTAATGAAGATAAATTAAGCAAATAAAATGCAATAAACATTACAACAAGTAAAACACAAAAGCTGACTTTTAATCACTTGTTGCTCAAGTACAATATCACTGTCATTCTGCAGAAAAATGTAAAACAGCTACAGGTATTTTGGTATCCACCTTACGCTATTCTAGGAGAAACTATTCTGAGAAACCAGCATTTTAAATTGATTTCTTAATTTATCTGTGTATTTTATTTGGTCGGGTCCTTTATGCTGTTCAGAGTTTCTTCAATCCACCACTCTACTTCAGGATCTCACACCTGGATAGCTTTAACAGCACTTGACTGGGTCTTGCCGTCTCTAGACTTTTCCATTTTCCAATTCTGCATATCAAGGTTTTCCTAAAACATATAATTTCCCCCACCAAGCTGTTATAAAACCTTTCACTGATTCGCCAATGTCTTCTCTGAAAAATAAAGTCCAACTCAAGAACCTGCAAAAGAGTTTCCCCTATACAGAAGTCAAGGTTGATCAGGAAAAGAATCTGGAATCTAGTGTGGACTGTCTCTAACCTACTATGTGACTATAATCAAAGCATACAATCTCTCTGCCCCCATTTACTCATCCTTCCAGGTGCCTGAACTCTTTCCAGATCTAGAATTATATGATTGTACATTTCCAAATGCATCTCCTGGTACTTTCCCACATAAACATTCTCCTCCTCCCGACTGCTTTATTATAAAGTAACAGAAGAAAAGTTTCTTCTATGCACAAAGAAAAGGAGAATTCGGATTTCTGGGTTTTACTGTTATGATTTCCCCCAATTTCCTTGGGTAAAATATCAGGATTGGTACCTAATGTTTCTATTAAAGCAGCAGAGGAAAATAAATCTATGAAAAGTTAAGTACCACTAGACCTCAAAGTGTTTATAAAACTTCTTCACAATAATCAACAATATTACCAACAGAAACTTTCTAGATTTAGATGGCCTAGTATCAGAGTCAGTGGCCATGGCCATTCAGAAGTCTTTCCCAAGCATCACAACTTTTAAGTTAAAAGGAGAGAAAGGGGGTGCACTAACAATCAGGGATTACAACTGTCTGATTTTCCCCCCTCCAACTTCTGGAATACTACAAGTTCCCCAAAATGTCTGTAAAGGTGAGAGATAAAAAGGAGACTTTATAGTTGGGTTTGTTAGCAAAGCAGTTCCGAGGTCAGGGGTGAGTGAGGAATTCGAGGGCTCTGGGCCCCCAAGGTTCGCCCCTCATGGGAAGGGAGTTGGCTGAGCCGCACCACACACCACGGAACGACGCTACACTTTCGGATTTGTCCTTGCCAGCTCGGCGCCAACTACGGGGAAGGCGCCGGGGCGTGCTGGGGGACTTGGGGTTGAGTGGGCGCAAATCGAGAGAAACAAGTGAAGGGAATAAAGCCGAAGCGCTGCTCGCGGGACGCGCGCTGGAGCCCATCCCGGACGACAGCCACGAAACCCCCAACCCCGTGACTCGACAGATCATGGCGCCCGAGGCCGGCCTCATCCTCCCGCCGCCGCCGCCACCCCGGGACGAGCTAGGGGGAGGCGGACAATTCCTGCCGGGCCAGGGTCCCGAGCCCGCCGGGAACTCGGGTCGCTCAGGGTCTCACTCACCATCTTCACTTGCTCTGTGAACGGCCTCTCAGCCCCGTTACCGTCAGCCGGCCCCGCCGCTCACTTCCGTTTCCGGGGTTGCCCCCCCACATCCGCCGGAAGTGCGTCCGTCCGGGCGAGGAAGGAAGGAGGGCGCGGGGCGCCGGGAGGGAGCCGCGCGGGGCCGGGGCTCCCACGCCTGAAGTCCCGAGGGACCCGGGGCCAAGGGCGCAGTAAGGGTGTGGGCTGCGAGGAGGGCGGGTTCGGGACGAGACGTGCCGGAGAGGAGGGAAGACGCGGACCTCCGCTTGATTAATAATAAACATCTACCGTTGGTACAGTATTTGAAGATGTGCAGTGTGCTTTGGTAGATGCATCCCCTTATTTAATACAAAAGCTCGTTGAAGTAGATACTACATTTTTCGTGAGGGTAAACTAAGCATAGGTGGGATGAATAATTTGCAGTCTTTCAGCTAGTAAGGCAAAAGTAGAACACGAGGCTTTGCCAGTTTATTTTTACAAATCATATGTCGAAGGCCTACTATGTTCAGAATCCTGTGCCGAGGCTAAGAATACAGAAATGAATCAGGCTGATGCGGTTCCTGGGCTAGAGGAGCAGCGGAACCGTCGGGGGTGCGGGGAAGGGTGACATCGAATGAAGTACGGTTGATAATTACAGACATAGATTGGGCTTCTATTTTTAGCAACACAATTGTAAGTGCTTTACATGAGCTATCTCCGTTAATCCCTTCAATCATCTTATGTAGTAGGTACTACTGTTGTCTCAATTTTACGGTCAAGGAAAGCAAGACAAAAGTTAAATATGCCGAAGAACCCATAATCCATTGTCATAACAGTATACTGTGTTGTCTTCCAAATATAATGTGATAAAATGGACTCATACTCTTGTCACCGTATAATGGAGGTAACTTAAGGAATCCTTGGGCTGATAGTGAAGGGATAGAATGAACTCGTTTGAGGTAGGAGAATATATGAAAGAACATTACTGGCATTTGCTTAGGTAAAAAAATGGGAAAGGAGGTCTGTGTGGCTGAAGTTCAGAAAGTACGGTATAGAGTAGTGGGAGATGAGGCTGTAAGTAGATGGAGGCAAGTTTATTATGGAGGCCTCTGTGCCAATTAAGGATGAGGCTTTAACTTTAAACAGCCATTGAAGGATTTCTGAGGAGGGAGGCGATAAGGTCAGGCATGTTCTGTATATCTACAGCCATGGTCCTACAACCTTGAAGTTCCAGGATAGCCCAGATTTTGAATATTCTGCACTGCTGTCCTTATCTTCTGTCTCTCCATATCTACTTTGAGATTTGAGTTTGAATGTTTCATTTGCATCTTATTCCTTTCACTCAGTTCCACCTAAGGAGAAATTTTAAAACTGCAACTCTTAAAAAGAAATCATTTTAATGTTGTTGATTCCTCACAATTTAGTTATTAAGTTTTTGTTGAGCATATGATTCTGGAGCTAAAGAGAAGAAAAAGCCATTTCCCTATACTTGAGATGCTTTTATTTTCTTGGGGGAATAGACATGGTAAATAAATGTGGTAAATGCTTAATAGAGAAAGGAGTTGGATCAGGAAGTGGTTGGGAACGGGAAATAGGCTTTTGAGGAAGAGGAAATGTGGAAAGGCAGAGATTTGCAAAAAGGCATGTTGTAATACGAACAATGAGGATTTCCACGTGTTTGGAGTTCTGGAGGAGTAGATGGAACAAGATGAAATGAGATTGGAAGGATTGGTTGGGGGTAAAATAAAGGGCCTGTATGGTGTGCTGAGGCTTGGGGCTTTCCCCCCCCCCCTTTTTTCCTTTTTCTTTTCTTTTTTTGGAGAAAATAGGCAATAATGGAGGTCTTTTCACAAACATTTGACGTTAAAAAAAATTATTCTGGTGGCAGCATGAAGAATATACTGGAATTGGGAGAAACTAGGAACCAAGATACCATTTAGAGTGTTGCAGTAGTCCACAGAAGAGATAAGGGTAGAAAGGTATCACAGCACATTGCAGAGACTTTGAGAAGCAGTGAAAAGTAGTGATGGACCTTAAGAAATACTAGAATTCATGAGGCAACCATTGGAAAGAGAGCCTGCTGTGGAGACAAAAAAGAGATGGTCAGAGAATCAGAAGGAAAATCAATCAAAGTGCTATCATAGAATCCAAAGGGGAAGAAAGTGTTGAGCGGTTGAAAAATAGTTCAAAAGAAAGGTTAGAAAGTAGTTTTAAGATAGCTTTTAAAAGACCATGAAGTCTCAAAAATAGATCTTTGGTGACTGATTGTGAAGGTAATTTCAGTAGAAGAGCAAGGAGAAAAATTGCCTTATTTTGAGCCATATACACACACCCATATTTATATCCTTCTAAAAAGGTTTGTTACAGCATTAACTAATACAAGTCAGTGTTGAGTGTGCTAAAGTAGTTTAAAGAATTAAGTTAGATTGGATATCAGAATGGTTTAATATGTTCGCTTAGGCTTTATGTAATATGGTTTGGAGGATAGACATCTGCTATATGTCGGGCCCTATTCTTAGTTCTTTTTGTTTCAGTTAATCTTCAATTACTCTGTGAGGTAGGTACTACTATTATCCACATTTTACATAAGAAACAGGCTCATGTGCGTTGTAGCACAAGTACTCTATTTTACTTTACTTTTTGTTGTCTTCCTTGACTTTACTCTTAAGCTTTTCTGGCAAAAATATTTGTTGAATGCATGTTGTTGAACATAGCAGAAGAAACCCATCTAGAATGCAGGCTGCTGTTGAAACATGGGTGAGAGCAGGTGCATGAAGGTAGCCAGGCAACGGCTCGGGTTGGTGTAAAAGCATGCTGAGTTGAAAAATGCCCATGGATTGGTTGAGTCCTCATCCCTTCAAAAGTAAAGAAAGGATGGTGTAAAGCAAATGTATGCATTTCATTTTTTTTATTTTTATTTTTATTTTTTTTTTAAAAGATTATTTATTTATTAGAGAGTGAGCAGGAGAGAAACAGCATGAGAGGGGAGAGGGTCAGAGGGAGAAGCAGGCTCCCCGCTGAGCCAGGAGCCCGATGTGGGACTCGATCCCAGGACCCTGGGATCATGACCTGAGCCGAAGGCAGTCGCTCAACCAACTGAGCCACCCAGGCGCCCTGCATTTCATTTTTTTTAAAGATTTTATTTATTTATTGAGAGAGAGAGCCTGAGCAGGGGGAAGAGGGAGAGGGAGAAGCAGACTCCCCACTGAGCAGGGAGCCCAATGTGGGGGCTTGATCCCAGGACCCTGGGATCATGACCTGAGCCAAGACAGAAGGCAGATGCTTAACTGATCCAGCCACCCAGGCGCCCCACAAATGCATGCATTTCAAAGAAAAGGTAGTTGGGTGACAAATGATCAAGCAGTAAAGTGGGGAGCAAGAAGTTGTGTTGACATTTTTCTTACTCTGAGTTAGGGAAAGTGGGAGAAGGAGTAGACATCACTGGACAGGCTTTTGAGGAAAGTGGCATCGTTTATGAGAAAGATACGTTTCAGTTAGGGCTAAGATGTGGGAAGAGAACTTGTGACAAATTTAAAAATACTGGGAAATTTAGTTGCAATAAACTAGGGAGGTCTAGTTGAATGTTCCAAGGGGCTTAGTAGCAGGCTTTGTGGAAGGAAGACCAGTGAGTAGCAGGCTCAGGGGCTGAGCATTTAATGGTACCAGAGGAGTACAGGGGGTAGAGAAGTCAAGGCTCTCTCCTTTATGCAGTTGATGTGACCGATACACTAGCATAACCTTTAGCACTTAGTTGTGTTGATCTATTTCCACATCTATCTATTTCTTTTCAACAAGCTTCTGCAGTCAGGGGCTATGCCTTACACATTACTGTATCTGTATCTGGCACACAGAAAGCACCAGTAAATGTTTGTTGAATGAAAAGTGTGGGAAAGAACAGATGAATGGATAGTTGTGGCTAATAGACAACACTAGGCTAATATGGTTGGGAAATAGGTGGAGGTGGACATGGGTGATCCAAGAAAATTTATTTGAAGAAGTTTCCAGAAGCACTTTCCTGGGCCTGGTGCCCAACCTTAAAGCTCAGCACTATAAGCTAAGGCCCTAAATCCTTATCTGGTTCCAATTATCTCCTTTGCCTCAGCGCTAGACTCAACAAAAACTGGCACCTCACCAAAAAGTCTACAATTCTGACATCCACTCACTTTAAGAGCCACAGATGCGCGCGCACAACGTGCCCAGCCTTCCCCTCCCCTCCCAGCTACAAAGTCTGGCCAATCCTGCTTGGTCTTTTTTCCTCCCTGTCTCTGACAGTTCTTAGCCAGATGGATTCTTTTGAGCTCTGAAAGCAGAATGGGGGGATTTGGAGAGGGTCTGGCGACAAGGGTTGGTGGCAATGGTTTTCCCTCAGAGTTTAGCATAGGAGAAGCATGAGAGCTCCATTTTTTTAGAAAGATGGGAGCGAGAAATAATTAGTGTAAAAACTCTGTAAATCATATTCTTTCTAAGGTACCTATTAACTAAAACATTGTATGGCTGTGTAAGTTTCAGATATTGTGTTCCCCTATGAGGTTGGGGAGGGAGTTTTTGTGAAGGGGTGGTACAAATCTCAACTAATAAGAAAGTTACTATGGCTCAGAGGACCTGAATAGAATCTATAAATTATAAATAGTACACCCAACTCTTCTTTAAATGATCTAAATTCTTGTAGGGTTGGGGAAGGTTCAACGTGCTTAATTTCAGATAAATGATATTTACACAACTCTCTTTGCAAGTCCCTTCATAAGTGTTAAGGGATGGAGAAATACTTTACACCCAGTTTATTTGACAGACCCTTTTCCTTAACCCTAAGAGATGAGTGTTTCATATTTCTTCTGAAATACTTGCTGACTATGATTTCAGATGGAGCTGCTTTTAAAAGAGTGTCCTCTGAATATGAAAAGCTGGGTATTGAAAATAAGTGCTAAAGTGGACTCTTGAATCCAGGTGTTTTATTTTACTATTTTACATCTGCATTGCATCAGACACAGCAGAGGTTAGCATTCCATGTTCCCTGCTTTTGTAGCCCTATTTCAGGTCTATGCTTTTGAAAAAGTGGTTTATACTTTCATCATAAAGAGTCTTTATTCATCTGTGGAGTTGTAGATTATTTGCAACAAAGTTTAAGTGCTAGCCCCGTTTCTATTACCCTTCATTTACCAGCCCACATGTAGAAGCACAGAGTCACGTTAATACTAGCTAAAGAAAAATTTAATTCAGAAGGCAGATCTGCCAAAAACGTATAGTTGCATATAGAACCAAATAAAATATGCATGTACACCTGGTATTTTCGATTCAGATGCTGTTTTTGAATACTAGGGTCAATCTTCTCCTCCAGTGGCATGAATAATTGAGGGGAAGCTTTTATATTTTTGAAAATTCAAAATTTTGTTCCTTGAAGACAGTTAAAAACTGGAGGAGAGAAAATTTGCCTATGTTCAAAGCATACTAGGAGGTTACCTCAAAAGCAGTTTACACTAATCTTTTTCAGAATTTAGAATCTAAAAGCTGAGAAAGACAGCCTGAGTCATTCTGATTGTATGGTTAGTCTATTTGAGTTTTTTTGTTTTTCCTTATGGGAGCAATGCATGCTCATTGTAGAAAATTAGAAAACACCAAAGGGCAAAAAGAATGAAATCAGAGCAGAAAGAACCATTGGGAACAGATTGGCTCTCAGATATTCTTTTATATGACAGAATATATCTATTTCTTAAAAAAATAGATTGACTCTGTTTTCTAAGTGAGTTGGGAAGTTTTCGCTTGGCTTTTTTCATGACCATGTTTTTATTTAATAAAATATGTCATTCTGAAGCCTTAGAAAACATCCTTCCTTTACTTCTTCAAGAATGGTGAATTACACGTAGGCTATTTACTTGACATTTTTCATTCTGTCAGCATGGTAGGATGCCAAATGGCTGTTCCGAATAATTTTCAAAGGTATGTTTTTTTGATACTTTGCCAGGGAAATCATAACTCTTAAAGTGCTCCATAACCCTAACCATACAATTGGATTTATGGATAGATATTATGTTCCCTGTTTTGTTGTTTTCTCACTGTTTTAGTATCTGGGATTAATGCCAAAGGCTGTTCATCCTCACTCCATTTATTAAATTAGAGTGTACAACTAAGTTTGCACAATAGAGTATAGAAAAAAAAAGACCTGTTTGTTTATTGTTCTAGTTAGGTGTTTTTACATCAGCAAGAAAGAAAAGTATTATTTCTCAAATACCTCAGTGAAATTGCCTGACAAATAGGGTATCATGGTTAACAGAATAATTGTCTGATGCCTGGGTCATTAGGAAGAGCTCCCTGCCTTATTCCAAACCATCTTCCATAGTGCTGCCAAAGATGTTTTGTCCCCTAAAATTCAAATCTACTACTTAAAGCCCTTCAATAGCTCCTTGTTGCCCACCCTACAGGATTAATTCCAGACTCTTTAGAGTGTCAAACAGGACTTTTGTGATCTGACTGCCAACCTCATCTCATTCTTAAATCCTTTACTCTGGTCATATTAAATTACTTGGAATTCTTTGAAAATGTTGTGAATTTCATGCCCTGTACTTTTACTCCTATCTTCCCCTTTTTCCCAGAAGGCTCTATTGCAGTGTCTCAGGGCAAGCATCACTTCCTCTAATGAAGCCTTTCCTGGCTTGCTCTATGGTCCTGCTTTCCCCCTTCCAGGGAGACTGGATTTGTGCCCCATTGCATATACATACAGAAATCGTATCACAGCATCTGTAACACGTTGTTGCCCTTCTTCTTTTCACATGTGCCTCTCCTTGTTAGACTGTAAACTCCATTCACCATCTTTGTTGGAGCTGATTGCATCCTTTTGTAGCTCTCATCTTTCATTAGGTACATTGTAATAGCCTTTCAGCTGGCCTGCCTGCCTCTCTCCTTGCTCACCTGTTCCCTAATCCATTCTCCACATCATCATCACAGTCAGTAGACTCAAGGAACAATGGCTGCATGTTTCAAAGCTCTGGTGGTCGAGACTGGGTGAAATTAGCCCCAGGGCACAGTTAGCACCGAGTCTAATTTATTTCCTACAGTAAGTATTAAGACTGCCATGGCCCTAGCACCCTGCTGAGAAATTCCAGAATGTGGTAGAGGAGGAGTAAGGAGTTAAGTAGGAAAGTACCTGTGAGAAACTAGGCGAAGAATCATGCAAGTCACAGATCCAAAAAGATAATGAAGTCAAAAAAACATTGTCCAGGGGATGGAGGGATGGGTTAAATAGGTGATGGGGATTAAGGAGTGTACTTGTCATGATGAGCATAGGGTGATGTATAGAAGTGTTGAATTACTAGATTGTACACCTAAGATGAATATAACACTGTATGTTAACTAACTGGAATTAAAATTAAAAAACAAAACAAAACAACAAAAAACACTGTCCAGTGACCAAAAGTAGTTGCAAAATTCTTCGGAGCTGAGAGGGACCTACAGTGTGGAAGATACAAAGAGCAACAGAAGTCAAAGTCTTGTCAAAATACATTCCATGAGAACCTGAAATTACAAAATAGTGTAGTTTGTATGTGACTAATTGTAACATAAAATAATTTCTTCCTTTACCACTGTATTTATTAAAGGATTGTTCTGAGACATCCTTTTCTTAAATAGATGTAAAAAGTGATTAAGAATGTGTAAATGCACATTTCTGTCAACAATTAATTTTTTTTTTTTGATCTGATGAGTGAGAAGTGATGGCTTATTGTTACTTCAGTGTGATTCTTCCTGATTACTGGTAAGATAAAGCAGTTTTTCATATTTGTTTATTGTTTAGATTTGCTTTCCTGGAAATGCCTATTCACACATCCTTTTCTCATTTTTCTATGGAGTTTTTCATCTTCCTATAAATTTGTAGGTGCTCATATACTATCAATGTTAACCTTTGTCTTATGCATCACAGATATTTTTCATAATCTCTAATATTTTTCTTTTGACATCTTCCAGCTATACTCTTTTTATTCATTTATTTTTTTTAAAAGATTTTATTTATTTCACAGAGAGAGAGACTGCGAGAGAGGGAACACAAGCAGGGGGAGAGGGAGAGGGAGAAGCAGGCTTCCCGCCGAGCAGGGAGCCTGATGCAGGGCTTGATCCCAGGACCGTGGGACCATGACCTGAGATGAAGGCACACGCTTAACGACTGTGCCACCCAGGCGCCCCTATACTCTTTTTTTAAAGATTTATTTATTTGAGAGAGAGCGTGTGCACAAGCACAAGTGAGAGGGGCCAAGAGAGGGGGAGAGAGAGAATCTCAAGCAGACTCTGCTGAGCTTAGATCCCAATGGGGGCTCAGTCTCACAACACTGAGGTCAGGACCTGAGCCAAAACCAAGAGTCGGATGCTTAATGGACTACTCTACCCAGGCACCCCATACATTTTTAAATAAATGTCTCTTTTCCTTTATAACTTCCTGGCTAACTGTTTCAGTTGAAAATATTTCCCTAACCCCTAGTATATGAATTTATTCTCAAATTTTATTCTAAAATACTATTTCTCATACTTTGTTTTTAGTTCATATGGAACTTACTTTTCAATATAGATTGAGAGGAGTCTAATTTTATTTTCCTCCAAAGGCATATTAAAATCCTATTTACACTAAGATACATTTTGAGACTCTCCACTCTAATGATCTAAATAGTTTTGCAAACAGCAAAACTAGCTAACCTTTATTGTGCCTGTATGTGCCAAATACTGTCCTAAGCACTTTACATATTTTAGCCCATTTAATCTTGGCAGCAAAATGATAGGTCAATTCTAACAGTCCACATGAACTTTAAAATGCTTTTATCAAATTAAAAAGAAACCATTAGGATTATGATTGGGATTGCATAATATTTATACATTGATTTTGGGAAGAGTCACATGCTATATATCCTTCAGTAATATTTTATAATTTTCTTCATATGTCTTAAACCTGTCTTGTCAAATTTAGCCTTAAGTATTCTGTACTTTTTTTTTTTTTTTTTTTTTTTAAAGATTTTATTTATTTATTTGAGAGAGAGAGAGAATGAGAGAGAGCACATGAGAGGGGGGAGGGTCAGAGGGAGAAGCAGACTCCCCGCCGAGCAGGGAGCCCGATGCGGGACTCGATCCAGGGACTCCAGGATCATGACCTGAGCCGAAGGCAGTCGCTCAACCAACTGAGCCACCCAGGTGCCCAAGTATTCTGTACTTTTATCACTAGTACAAATGGAATATATGTCTTTCATTTTTATTTCTATCTGGCTATTCCCATCAGCATTCTTACTGGTGCCATAAAGATGGTGTGCATTTTAGTCGGGTTAGGGTAAATTATGCTGCAGTGTGAACCCGAAGGTCTCAGTGGTTTGTGTTGACAATCTGCTCATATTGCATGTCCATCACAAGCTGACAGCAGCTCAGCTTCACACCATCTTCACTGTGGGACCCAGGCTAACAGAGTAACTGCTAAGCACATTGCAGCTTTGTAGTAGAGGGAAGGAAATCAAGGTACAGCACCTTCTGGCTCTTAAAGCTTCTACAAAGAAGTGTCCCACATCCCCTACCCTCACATTTCATAAGCCAAAGCAAGACATACGTTCATATCTGATACTGAAATGTCAAGAGATCTATAATCATTTTACAGGAAAGGGCCCTTCAAGTCACAGTGCCAATGGGATTGAAATGATCTTCCAACAGGAAGGACAACAAGTATTTTGATCAGTAATACAAACTGTCACAGTGTTTTGTTTTTAAGATTGAGAAATCTTAGAAAATAATATGTGTGTGATAGACATCACTGTTCAACCATATCCATTTCCTCTCTACTTCTAAATGTGTAAGAAGATTATACTTTTAGGGCACCTGGGTGGCTCAGTCGCTAAGCGTCTGCCTTTGGCTCAGGTCATGATCCCAGGGTCCTGGGATCTAGCCCCCCGCATCGGGCTCCCTGCTCCGCGGGAAGTCTGCTTCTCCCTCTCCCACTCCCCCTGCTTGTGTTCCCTCTCTCGCTGTCTCTCTAATAAATAAATAAAATCTTAAAAAAAAAAAAAAGATTATACTTTCTTACCTCTTAAAATTAGATATAGCTGTGTGACTAATCCTGGCCAATGAAAATGTGAGTGGAAGTGATATTTTTCACTTTTGCATGGAAGCATTGAGGAGTTGGAGCATGATTCTTCATAATATCTTCCCTGTCTTGGTGATTATGGAGGTATGTGTTGATATGGAAGTGTCAAAAGACCAAAGTAGTTAGAATACTGGGCCTTAATGGAGAAGATAGTTGCCCTGGATGCTAACCAGGTGAAGGGTCTTTGTGGTTTTAAATCACTGAGATTTAAGGGTTTTTTGGGGGGTGGTGGGGTTCTTCTTGGGTTTACTACAGCATAACCTAGCCTATCCTGACTAATACAGCATACATATTTTAAATATTTTAACAAACATATGTGTGTGTATTCATATATATTCATTTCATATTTCATATATATATTCATTTATGCATATTGTTATATAGGACAAAGTCCTTTTCTTTAAGTATGGGTCCACTGATTTGGAGTACCATGATATCTTTCTTGCATAAACCACATTCATAATGCATCCTAAACAATTTGCAGTTTACATTTCTCTACCATGGGTCAAGAACTATACTTGCAGTAAAATGTAAATGTAGAATCTTACAACTTCCTCCTCCTGTTTTATAATTGTCACACCAAAACCAACAGCATTGTTTGTAACTTGCCTTTATTGAATCTTTCTAAACAATTTTCTAAAGAGAGAGAGTACAGGGTGGGGTAGGGGAGGGAGAGGGAGAGGGAAAGGAAGAGAGAGTCTTAAGCAGGACTCCGTGCTGAGCACAGAGCATGATGTGGGGCTTGATCTCACGATCCTGAGATCAGGACCTGAGCCGAAACCAAAGTTGGACGCTTAACTGACTGTGCCACCCAGGTGCCCCTTGAATCTTTCTAAAGCAGACAACTAACAGTTTTCATAAAAACAATTCATTCTTTTCACATTATTGTTTATTGGATTCAGTAATACTTATTTAAATTACTTAGTTTTAATAGCAGTACACCTGTCATAAAAAAAGTTTAGGAGAATGCACAACTGGATATTAGTAAGCATACAACTCAACTGGTGAAGTGGAATATATGGTTATCTCACAAGGTGAGGGCATTTAGCCTGCCATAGGTAATAGTTTGTAAGTTCTACAGATGAAGTTGAGAACTTGTGTAAATCCCGCAGTTGTGTAGAAGTGAATTAAGAGAGCTTCTACCATATAGAGAACAATGTGCACACACACATCTCTATGTATGTTTATATATGTATATGTCTCTGTATTATATTTATCTTGTTTCCAGCTACATTACTCAATTATCTTGTTAATTCTAGTAGGCCCTTTTTGAAAGCATATCTTGGGGGTTATAAATATGTAATCATATTATCAACAAAAAGATAATTTAATTTCTTCTTTACCAAATTTATATTATTTCCTTTCCTTGCTACAACCTTCAAAATAATGTTGAATACATAATGGTGATAGTGGTCTGCCTATCTTTTTCTTGATTCAGTAAATATTTATAATATTCGACATGAAGTTTCTTAAATATTTTTGTTAGATTTATTAATAGATACCTTATTTTGTGCTATTGTAACTGGTATCCTTTAAAATTAAAATTTTTAGCTGCTTTTTACTGGTATATAGAAATGCCATTAACTTTCATTTATTGATCCTAGATCTAGTAATCTTGATAAATTTTTTATTATAATTTGTGGTAGATTCTTTGAGTTTTACACAATTATTTAATTTGTAAATAATGACAAAATAGTCTCTTCCTCTCCAATTCTAATACTCCTTTGCTATTTTTCTTGATGCTCTGCAATGGCTAAAACTCCAGCATAAAGTAATTGGGAATTATAATAGTTTATTTCCTTGTCTTAGTCTTTATTTTTAAAGGAAATGCCTTAAACATTTTTACTGTCAAGTATTATATTTGCTGGAGATGTTTTTGCAGATACCCTTTATTAGGTAGGCTAAGGATGTTCTTTTCTATTCCTTTTTGGTTACAAGTTTTTTGCTTGTTTTTATTATAAATGGCTTGTGAAATTTTTTTGAATGTTTTTCTGCCTCTTTTGAAATGACCATATGATTTTTCTCTTTTAATCTGTTAATAGAGTAAATTGCGTTAATAAATCTCTAATGGTACAACAATCTTTTTTTTTTTTTTAAGATTTTATTTATTTGAGAGAGAGAGACAGAGAGAGAGAGAGAGCATGAGTGGGGTAAAGGGCGGAGGGAGAAGCAGACTCCCCGCTGATCAGGGAGCCCAATGTGGGACTCCATCCCAGGACCCTGGGATCATGACATGAGCCGAAGTCAGATGCTTAACCGACCAAGCCACCCAGGCGTCCCTCTAATGGTACAACAATCTTCTACTCCTGGAGTAGACTCAATTGGTCATTATATTTGTATATATATCACTTGATACAGTTGCTTATATTTTGTTGAAGATTTTTGCATCCATAATGAAGAGTGAAGTTGGATTATAATTTTTTCTTGTCTGGTTTTGTGTATAAAGTTATACTGGCCTCATAAGTCAGTTAGGGGATGTTCATCCTTTTATACACCCTAAAGGAGTTTACAATTGGAATTATCTCTTTCTTGAATCTTGGTAAACTTGCTTATAAAACTTCCTGGACCTGGTGTTTTCTTTGTGGGAAAATTTTTATTAATGGCTATGGGTTGGGTGGTAATCAAATTATTTAGCAATCAATTTGAATGGTCACACTAATCAATCAGAACTGACCCTGGCCGTAAGCAAACAGAATAGTTTACAATTGCATACAAGCTAAATATCAGGCTTATTTACAATTTTAAATTTCTTAAGTCAGTTTTGTAAATTTGTATTTTCAGAAATTTGCCTATTTTACTTGTTTTTAAATTTATTTAAAAATTGCTTGTAATATTTTATCTTTGTAATTGCTGTTGTATTTATGATTTCCTTTTTCTTAAAATTGTATCTGTTCTCTTTCTTCATCAGTTTGCTAAGGGTTTGCCAGTTTTATTAATTTCTTTTCAATGAATCCACATTTTCATTGTTGATCCTTTCTACTGAATGTTTTATTTCATTAATTTTTGCTCTTTTTATTATTTCCTTTATTCTATTCTATTTAGATTTTTTGTTCTTTTTATAATCTCAACTTTTTTTATTAATGTATTATAAGGCTATCACTTCCTCCATCTACCACTTTAGCTGTATCTCACAAGCTTTCCTATAGAATTGTTATTGTTGGTTCTAATTTTTTATTTCCTATTGCTTTCTTTTCTGACCCATGAACAGTTTAGAATTATACATTTAAATTTCCAAGTTTTTTGGGTTATTTTTTGTTATTGCATTGTGGTCAGAGAATGTGTTCTATATGATAGTGATTTTTTGGCCTTTGTTGAGACTTACTTTCTAGGCTAGTACATTGTCAATTATAACTGTTCCTGGGAACAGAAAGTGTATTCTCCACTTATTGGGTACAGGCATCTATATATGTTTATTAGACCTGGTTTGTTTATTGTGATGGTCAAATCATCCCTATTATTACTGATATTTTTATCTTGTCAATTTCTGGCAAAGATTCGTTCAAGTCTACCTCAATCATAGTGTATTTGTCAATTTCTTTTTCTTGTTTTGTCATTTTTTGCTTGACATTTTTTGAAGCTATCTTATTAGAAGTATGTGAGTTTAGAAATGCTTACGTTTTTCTAATGAATTGGACCTTCCTTAGGTAATAAACCTCTATCTTTAGTAATGTTGTTTACTTTTACTTGTCACTCTTCTGTGAACTTGTTTTACACGTCTCATGTAAACAACATGTAGCAAAATTTTGCTTTCTATCTAATCTGATAAAAAGGTTGGCTCACTTACCCTTATTGTTATTTTAATTATTTGAATTTCATTTCTACCATTTTACTTTATGCATTCTATTATTCTGCCTTTTCTATATTCTTCTTTTATCTTCTTGACTTTTTTGGGGGATTGTTTTATGTTGTTTTTTATTTTCCTTAATCTATTTTCCTCTTTATTAGCTTGGAGCTTATACCTTTGTTTCTTAATATTTTACGAGATGTTCTATAATTTTAACATACATATGTGTATGTGTAATTTAATAAAGTATGTAACTAATAAAGTGTGTAATTTAATAAGTTTTGAAGTTAGTGTTTTACCCTCCTGAACAAAGTACAGACCTCTGATGCCTTATTCCTGATTATCTCCTCCCAACTTACATGCCATTTTTACCAGCATTTTAGTTGTATATATATTTTTTAATCTTATAATTAAGACATTACTATTGTTGTTTACCACAGTGATTGGCTAGATTTACCCATGTGTTTATTATTTTCTTTGCTATCTGCTCTGGATCTAAGACCTACTTTCTGGGATGAGTTTTCTTCATCCTAGAATACATCCTGTAGAAATTTCTCTGGTGAGTGATAGTAAACTTTCATTTTGTGTTTGTTGGAAAATGTTTTTATTTTGCCCTCATAAAAGATAGTTTTGCTAGATATAGAAGTCTAGCCTGTCAATTATTTTCTCTCTGCATTTTGAAAATATTGTTCCACTGCCTTCTGGCATCCATTGTTGCTGTTGATAAGTATACCATAAGTCTGTTTTTCCCTTGTGGGTAATCTGTATTTTTCTCCCTGGCTGCTTTAAGATTTTCTTTTTGTCAGCATTTGACCACAGTGTGTCTTGGTATGAATGCCTTTTTATTTCTCCTGCCTTGAATTTTTGAGGCATGTGGTAACTTTTATGATAAAACAGGAGGGCCACTCTAAAATGGTCACATTTTACCCTTGCCTATCCTTACCCCCTTATAACACCACTTTCTTTGAATGCAATTGTAGGATCATGAGGTGATAAAAACAAGAATGGAGAAATGGAACCCATGTTCTTGATAACCTCACTGAACACAGATTGCCTACCTCTAGACTTCATGTTATAGGAGAAAAATAATTGCCTTTTTTGCTTAATGTCTACTCTTTAGTCAGATAGTCTGTGGCCCCAAAATAATCTTAAAACATAATACTTTATTTTTCCCTGTGAAATGCAAACAGAACATTGTAACAGAGTAAGCGCTCAATGTTTTTCAAATAACCACTGCTCATTTTGTATCATGTACCTGAAGAAATCTGTTTTATTTTTATGCATATGTATGCCTTAATTAATGACTAGTAAGAAAAGATTAATCACTTATTAAAGACAACTTGTAGGATTTCGCCTTCCATTGAAAATTTATTTGGAAATCTGTATATATTGAGATTACTTTTTAAACTTAGTGTTGTGACTCATGTTGTCATTTAAACAGAAATCTTAGGTCTTACAAGTAAAAGGAAGATCATTTTAAAGTTATTTCTGCTGTTGGCATTCCCATGTCATGCCATTAATTCTTAAGGAGATTTGTTTTAAGTGGGGAACACTGTGAAAATATATTTGTCTTGTTTGGACAAAAGTCATGCAAGTGCAGAAAAATAATTTTATTAGTTAAAAGAAATGAAGAGTCTGGTTTATGGATATGTATAAAAACTACTCTTTTGTTTGAATGCTCTTTTGTTTTAATGGTATAGCAACCATTAAAATTAAAAGATTGGAAATTCTGGGATTCCTGGGTGGCTCAGTCAGTTAAGCGTCTGCCTTCTGCTCAGGTCATGATCCCAGGGTCCTGGGATTGAGTCTTACATTAGCCTCCTTGCTCAGCAGGGAGCCTGCTTCTCCCTCTGCCTGATGCTGCCCCTGCTTTTGCACACTCTCCCTCTCTCTAACAAATAAATAAATAAAATCTTAAAAAAAAAGATTGGATTCTGTTAAAAGCTCTAAGTGCTTGACTCCAAATGCTTTTTTGCATTTTGTCTTTATATATCTGCACATTATATTTCAAATAATCAGCACTTGATGTTTGAAAAATAACATCCCAACTAATCACTCCAAACAGAACTTAATAATTGAACATTTTAGAATCCCAAAATTCTTCTGTGTATATTAACTCATTGTTATTGGTGGCATTTATCCATACTTCCCATTCCTTTGCTAGTGAATAACTACTTCATTCATTCACCAAATATTTATTTATTAAACTGCCTACTATTAAAGTAACTAATGGCTTGTGGGGTCACAATGCCTGCCAGATATGATTCCTGTCCTCATGGAATTTCAGCCTTAGAGGGAAGCCCTATCAATCAAATAATCAAATAAACAAAAAATTATGGCTTCAGCAAGTGCCACAAAAGAGAAATAAGTGGTCCTAATAAAGGAGATTTGAACTAGTCAGCAAGGTCAAAAAAGGCTTCTTGAGTCTGAAGAGTAGAAGTTAAGTGAGTGAAGGAAGGAGAAAGTGAAAATAGACATAGGCAAGGTACAGTGAGAAGAGGTAGCCTGGTGTATATGAGCGAATAGGAGAAGGCCAGTGTGGCTAGAGCAGGAAATGAAGCTGTTACAGGTGGGTACAGGCAGGAAAATGCAGGGTCTTACACAGGGGGGCCACAATAGATGTGGAGTAATGAGGCTAAAACAAGGGATGAGAGTAGCTTGAAGATGGAGAGAAGATGGATTTGAGAGCTATTTAGAAGTCAATAATTACAAGTTTGGGTGATGGATCGGTTGTTGGAAATCAGCAGGTGTCAAGGATGACACAATTTTCCAGCTTGTGCAATTTAATGGATGTAGTAGCATTTACTCAGATATGGGCCATTGGAAGGGTACCAGGTTTGGGGGGAAAGTCATGAGTCCTGCCTTAGACATGTTGAGTTTGAGATATCCAGAAGGAAATCCCAAGTAGGCAACTAGATATACAGGCTTTTGGAGCCCAGAAGAGACATCTAAATGAGAGGGATAGATGCAGGTAAGTGGTAGTCTAAGCCTAGGGCACAAGGAAGATCCTTCAAAGAGATAACACTTTAAGACTAGGAGAAGAAACAGGAGCTAAAAGGGAGAGTACCTATCACCTGAGAGGACTTCTCAGAGTTCTCCACTGAAGAACTTCTAAAAGCAGAAGAAAGTGAATATGAATAAGAAGCAATCTGTGGTCAAGACCCAAAACTTGACTGCAGGCATGAAATTTGGGCACACTTTACATTTCAGGAGTACCTAATATATCCTTGTTTGGTTTCATATAACAACAGAAAACAAAACTTTCAGGTTTTACCCTCAAGTGAAATTGATAACTCTAGGAAGGTATTTCTCTTCTGGCTATGTACATCCTCTGATACAATCCTAAACTCTTCTGTCTGGGAGCATGGATGCCCCATTTCAAGAATCATGAAAGTACAATTCCTTTTTAGAAAGCCAGGAAATTGTAAACCCAGAGAGGATGGGAGACTGTCGAAGGTTATACATCAAATTAGTAGCAGAATGCTGACAGAGCCTGGCTCTCATGATTCCTAACCAGTGTTTAACCCATCAGGAAATATCAAATGTCAAACAAAAGTTAATAGTTATCAAACACCTACTAAGATCGAGGTAGTGTTCTTTCCACTACCCCATAAATCCATGTCAGACTTCTCTAGAGTTTTAGAACCCAGTAATGCCATCTAAGGCATGTGAAATACACAACTCTTGTGTCATTAGGTTTGATCTGTACTCAGAGACCAATCACTCATTCTTAGGAGACAAAACAGATGAAAATCAAGATGAATCGGAGGATCTGGCTTGAGGGGATTGCCCATGTAAGTGGGAAGGAGAAGGAGAGAGTGGGATAGAGAGAGGAAGACAGAGAGAGAGAGAAAATACAGAGTGGGAAGGAGATTAAAATAATCAGTCCCCATTACTCTTTTTCTTCTCTCTTCCAATCAGTTCCGATGTCTTTTGAAAGTAGGCATATCTTTCTAAGAAGGAGCAATCTGCAAGTGAGCTCGGAGGCAGACGTGACATTGGTTGACCTGTGGGAAGCTCTCATGTTCATCCAATGCTAACTGCATTCTGGGAATACCAGATGCAGTTCTCAAGGTGAGTTTGCTGAGACAGAATGTGATTGTGTCCTGCAGTGGGACGCATAGTGCAAGCATACCAGGGAAGCTCAGAACTCATATTTTAACCTCCTTCTTTCCCTAACACAAAGACATACTTTCACAGAAATTAAGGAGCTGGGCTCCTGCGGGGGTTTCTAAAACAAAAATATACTTGAGAAGTTTGTTTCCCTAGGTGAACACTGCTGGATTTCCCCCTCATTTGGAGTAGGAAATCCCACTTTAAGTTTCTGCATAAACAGAACTGTTCCAATGGCCAGGGCAGTCACTGCAGACTCAGTAGCGTTTCTATAACAGACAGATGGAGATCGAGAAACGTGCAGTCATGCTTGGGGTTTAAAAGCTGACTCTACAGTTGACCAGATTCCTGCAATCCCCATGACAGATGCACGAGTAAGAGGATTCCACTGGTCCATCTACCTCATGATCCTTGATTGATGTGGCCCAGCCTTCTTACGGGGTCAAAATGTCACACACATTTTTAAACAATTAAAGTCATCATATCTTAAAATAGGAGAAACAGGAGCCTAGTTGAACATTCTGCCAGCAGCCATTTCTGTCATGAGGAAGATTGCAGCTTGACCTGCTGTTGAGGAGAATGGCTGCAGTGGGGTGTTTGGATTTCCTTCTCTTTCCACTATGTCCCTGATCATTAAAATGGGGGATCTCCACAGAGTTAAAGGTTATTTTACACAGGAAGCACATTCAGTATTAGTACAACAAATGTTTTCCTTTCTTCAGCTATGGAAGAGCTCTACTCACAGAGTCGTGATAAAGCAGAGCATCAGCCCTTTCCGCTCGGATATCAATAAGTCTTACACTTCAAAATTGCTGACCTAAAAAGGATACTTGAGAAGGAGCAGATCTTTTTTTTTCTTTTAAAGAAAGCAACACCAGAAGCAGTCCGATTTCCTTGTACACTTAGATGCATACAAAAAAGAAAAGTGAGTCACTCTGAGTTTCTAACTTTAGTTTATAGAAACAAAGCACTGAATCATGTAACTTGTCAAAGAGGACCTAGATATAGTTTTATCTAGATAACGCTCATATTAAAAGAATCTGAAAATCTATTTTTGTGGTAGAGTTATGGGATTGAAGCTACAACTGTCTACTCACTATCAATTTTGCAGATCAGGATGTTGCTATAAAGAACATTCCAATAGAGGTATTATGGGGCCATCTTATAGCAGAGCCTACGTTCATTCAGAATCAGCCATCCTCAGGTCTAACCTTCTTCACATCCAGAACTGAAAACAACTATGAAATTAACGTTGGGAAAAACATTGTAGACTCAGTCCTAATACTAATGTTAATCATGCTGTGGATGAAGTAAAGGGTTTTTAAAACTCACCTATTCAGTCAATTGAAAAGTAAATAAAAACATACATGAGGGGCGCCTGGGTGGCTTGGTCAGTTAAGCCTCTGACTTTGGCTCAGGTCATGATCTCAGGGTCCTGGGATGGAGCCTGGAGGTTGGGCTCTGGGCTCAGCAGGGAACCTGCTTCTCCCTCTTCCTCAGCCCCTCCCCCTGCTCGTGCTCTCTCTCTCTCTCTCTCAAATAAAGAAATAAATAAAATCTTTTTATTATTAATCTTTTATTTATTAAAAAAAGTGTATGTAAAATATATCCAATAGGCATAATCCAAACTCAAGTCTTTCTGCAAACCAAAACAACTCTCTTAGACTCCTGAAATAACAGAATTAGCCTACTCAAAATAATTAGTCTTATTTCCCGAATCCTTCCGTATAAAACTAGTCCCCTATCATGTCTTTGATACTTTTTTATTTTATTTTATTTATTTATTTGACAGAGGCATAGAGAGGGAACACAAGCAGGGGGAGTGGGAGAGGGAGAAGCAGGCTTCCTGCCAAGCAGGGAGCCTGATGTGGGACTGGATCCCAGGACCGTGGGACCATGACCTGAGCCAAAGGCAGACACTTAACGACTGAGCCACCCAGGCGCCCTCATGTCTTTGATACTTTTAAACTTACTTTTATTATCTCTAATACATATGAATACATACATACTTTTATTATCCCTAATACATATCTCTAATACATCTCTAATACATATGAAGCTCTTCTAATGTGTATATAATTATAAAATGTCAATCAACAATCACAAGCAATTATTAATAACAATATTGTGAAATAATCTGTAAAATAGTAATAGCAGTCGAGCTGCCTCTTTTCACCACTCTGCCCTACTGCCTCCCATTAAAGTAAACTAAGCAAAACAAAGTAAATTTGTTGATTCAATGCATTCCAAAGCCATGATTTAGGGAGTACCTGGTGTTTGGAATATTTGCATTACTGCACTCCCAACCATGAGAGGTTTTTTTGTTTGTTTGTTTTCTGTAAGATTTCCTGAAGTCATGGTATATCATTTATCACACACACTGCAATTAAATCCAGTCCCACATAGAGATTTAAAGAATGATTGGTTCAACAATACCCTTTTCAGCATGACTTCTGTCATGTCTATATTTATCAGGGTCACTCTCCTTGCTTTGTGACCTTCCTCCTCACAGCACAAGCCTGTGGACTGCCTACAGATGAGCATTCTGCTAAGAACTTGCGTATCATTCCATGAGACTATCACAGAAAGGAACCAAGTTTAAAAGAGAGGTAGTGTTAGACTTCCCTCAACTATTGCCGAACATGTATTAGGTTCTTTGTAACTGATTTAAGTTCTTGGACATATATCTGTACTTATCATAAGAAGAGTTGCCACTTAATGCCAGGTCCTTTGCTGAGCTTGTTTCGTTACCTGTGTTCAGTCCTCACAACAACCTTTGAAATTAAATACTATTACTACTTGCCATTTTGCGAATGAGCAAATTTGGTCTATATTGACTTGCCCAGATCTTGCCAAGTAAGTGACAGAATTGGTGTGTCAAATTCTAGAGCTCAAGCTCTTAACCATTTTACTATGCTAACTGCGTGGAAAATTCAGCAACACTTCCATAAAAACACAGAAATCACTATCTAGCCACAAGCAAAATAAATACTTGTTGAGAGCTTTCATAAAAATTACCAAACGTATTTTGAAGCTGTTTGCAGGCAACACATAAAAAATGAAGAAAAAGAACCATTGTTTCTCTTTGAACAGCATTTTTGTAGCACTTGGTAGGGCCCCTAAGATAGCTGCAGATGGCGGGAGGACCAGATATTACACTATCCAAAGGTGCTTTGGCTAATTACAGTGGTCCCATAAAGAAAGGGACCACCACTATTCAAACTCATGTCTTACAGACCACCACAAACTAAACTGAGAATATATTTCCATCTTGTCCTATTCTGAGACGTTAGCCCATAACTGACTTAAGTAATCACTGACTTAAAGAAACCCCAAATCTGTAGGTACTTAGAGAAAAAAGGCTCTCCTTCTTGAAAAGCCCATATCTTCCCTTCTTTATCAAAGGTAGCACTGAAATCAGCTCAACGTGAAAAGTGGATGGAACTCAGAAGCTTTTACATACAATGAGACAGCAGCCCCTGCAATTCGTTCCCACTCCATGCTGCCCTGATTACTGACTTCCCATACACAAAATAAGGCAAGCCCAAGGTGTCTTCTCTCTCTCTCCCATAATTTTAAATATGATTGAAAGCATGCTCAAGAAAGCCATTTGCTTGATCCATGTGCTGTCTTCAATCAAATCTCAGCATTCCACTCTAAACACAAAGTATATAGTTTTTTGTGTCAATAAGTATTCAGCTCTGTGAATATGAGGGGTAGGAAGCCTTTGTCTTGGGGGGTGTGGGGAATCCAAGCTTCTCTTCACCTCCTTCCAGAGCCATCAGAATCCCTTAAAGTGAAAGTACTTGTTATTTGTCTTTAGCAAATAAAACAAACAACAACCCTTTGATTCTTAGGAAGCTCTTTCTTGTTAAGGTAACATTCTGTCTGACTTTTATGTTTCAGCATTCATTGTATATTTAATTATTTTAAAAAGTTTTGTTTTAAACCATTACACTTTTTCATAACATAAGATAAACATGGGCAGGCTTTGTTAAAGATTAAAAATAAATTTCACACAAAACTGCAAAATGTGACAAAGATAATACCACGTGGGGTCGGTATGTTCCAAAACACGATTCTCAGGGGGCCCCTCTAAACACACTGCTTCATTAGAATTCTTGTTCTGAAAAGTTTCAGGAAGCCCCTGACTCCAACCCACCCTTTCCTGAAACTGGTGAAAGTATTAAAAAAAAAAAATACCACTGAAGTGAAAAAAAAAGAAAAAGGCAGAATTTCAACACATCAGGGAGGCTTTTTTTGTTTTGTTTTAAGGTTTTATTTATTTGAAAGAGAGAGAGTGTGTGAGAGAGAGAGCACAGGTGGGCGGGGGTTGGGGGGAGAGGTGAGGAGCAGAGGGAAAGGGAGAAGCAGGGTCCCCACTGAGCAGGGAGCCCTACCTTAGCAACATGACCTGAGCCAAAAGCAGACGTCTAACTGACTGAGTCACCCAGGCGCCCCAGGGAGGCATGTTTTGTCTCTTTTTAGACTGTTAACCGTGTTCAAAAATGCATTGATACTAACTCTGTAATACCCTTCAAACAGAGAACACACTGGGATAACAATTACAAAAAGAAATATATTTATATCTCTTTTACTAGAAATATTATTAGATGACTGATATTAATTCAACTTGAGAATAATTAGTAGATTATATTACTACATGGAAAACATCATCTCTCTTCAATCTACTGGAGTTTGGTTGTAATCTTGTATAAATAAGTCTTCCCTTTTGGAAATATCAAAAGAGAGAGAAACAGGTTTCCCTCTGTGCCTTATTTTTCAGGCTTATTCCCCAGAATCTGTGAATTTTCTTTTCTTTTCTTTTTTTTTTTAAGATTTTATTTATTTATTTGTCAGAAAGAGAGAGAGAGCACAAGCAGGGGGAGCGGCAGGCAAAGGGAGAAGCAGGCTCCCCGCTGAGCAAGGAGCCTGATATGGGTGGGACTCAATCTTAGGACCCTGGGATCATGGCCCGAGCCAAAGGCCAACTCTTAACCAACTGAGCCACCCAGGCGTCCCAAGAATCTGTGATTTTTCACTTGCTCTTCCATTTTATCCTTTCTCTCTATTGCAATACATTTCCTCTTTCTGCTTAGGAGAGCCATCTCCCCTCTTGGATTTGGGACTGGGATGTCTGAAATACGAATGCAGTTCTTGGAGGGGCGCCTGGGTGGTTCAGTGGGTGGAGCGCCCCACACTTGATTTAGGCTCAGGTCATGATCTCAGGGTCGTGGGATCGAGCCCAGTGGGGAATAGGCTTGGAATTCTCTCCCTCCCTCTCCCTCTGCCCCTCCCCCTGCCCTCTCTCTCTCTCTCTCTCTCTCAAATAAATAAATCTTAAAAAACAAAACAAAAAAAAACCCTAAATGCAGTTCTTGGAACAGACAGTAGGTGGAGTTGAAAAGCCATGTCTCTCAGCCAGCCTTCATTTCTGGAAGTCCCAAGACAAAAGTGTGAGAAGTCTGAGGTAATGGGATAGAGGATAAGAGCTGCCCAGGAGAGAGAGGGGGACAGACTGGAATCAGAACACATGGCTGTCTCCTCCCTTAGGTATCCACGTTTATGAATAGGACCCAGCTTCCTTACTTTCAAATAGAAAACGATTAGACCCCAATTTAGGAATTCTACCCCAGCTGAAGCAATTCAGTATTTTAGAGCCAACTGATGCTTTGCACAAGGATTTTACAAACTAATGCCAATGATATTACAACATCTAACATGCCAGTGTCATTTGCTAAAACTAAGCAAAGATGTACACATGTAAATGCAATAAAGTATAAAAAGTGGTTTTAAAAAAAAGTTTGCAATTACAAGAGTCCTTTTATAGATTCTCTCCTAGCCTCGGGTTCCTGGAAGGAAATATTTTCCATGGGGAATAGTGAAATAGAAAGGTTTTCTAGGGTTTGCCTAAGAGAACAGTTAGAAAATGGACTGCCCAAAGATGTAAAAATGGAACTGTAACTATGGTACTTGGCTCAGAATGGAATGTGATAGGCCATCGGGAAGGAATGCTATTTGTGCTCCCTGGAATGAAGTGGGATTTATTAGTTATTCTTTCCCAGGACCAAAAAATTGACAATTGGTTGGCCTAAATGAAATTGTCACTCTTTGGACAGAGTTGTGGGAATTCAAAAAAAGACAGAAAGTTACAAGTTTAAGTACATTGTGGTTCTGGCATCAGGCCACTGCAGTCTGTGAAAAGTAGGACCAAAAGCAAATTAATTCAGGGTGAAACTTCATAAAAACTGGAATTATATAATCTTGGGATTGGAGATCACGTCTTCTGACCTCCCACCAAGAGCAAAACTCCTCAGAAGGACATCTCCGAAAGATGACCCTCCAGACATTTTCTGGAACACTTTGAGGAAAGAGCTCTAACAACTTTTCGGAATGCCCCATTCCATTCTTGAACCCCTGATTTCAGCATTTCTTAAACGATGGTGGGGAATCTGGAACACACAGACATATTCCTGCAGGTCTAAGAGTTGTATACAAGACCGATAAATTTTGTCTTTTCATTTGGACCATGAACTAGAAAGAACTAATACATAAGCATGTTATGGTGACCCTTTTTTTTAAATTAGACTTTTTGTTTTTTGAGCAGTTTCAGGTTTACAGAGAAAATGAGCG
The DNA here is from genome assembly GCF_004348235.1 of Phoca vitulina. Classification (NCBI taxonomy): domain Eukaryota; kingdom Metazoa; phylum Chordata; class Mammalia; order Carnivora; family Phocidae; genus Phoca; species Phoca vitulina. Next base: position 72,041,355 of record NW_022589708.1, read on the forward strand.
GAAAGTATACAGTTCCCATATACCCCTAAACACTGTACCTCTAATGTCCTTATTATTACTGACTTATATTAATGTGGTACTTTTGTTACAATTGATGAGCCAATATCGATAAATTCTTGCTACATTTTTAAAGTTTATTTATTTATTTATCTAAGTAATCTCTACACCCAATGTGGGGCTCGAACTCATGACCCCAAGATCAAGAGTCGTGTGCTCTACTGACTGAGCCAGCCAGGCACCGCTCTATATATTGCTATTAACTAAAGTTCATTCTTTACATTAAGGTTCACTCTTTGTGTTGTACATTCTATGCGCTTTGACAAATGTAGTGAAATCTTTTTATCTGAGGACCACCAGAATATGTTTGTCAGTGCTTATTTTGTTTATGGGCTACGAGAATAGTTCTACTTTAATTGTTTGGGATGAATAAGAAAAGAACAGTATTGGATTCAACAGGCAACAAATGGTGTCAGTTTTAGTGAAAGAAAGTGCATCACAGCATGCCTCCTAAATGAAGGTTTCTCTGCGGTTCAGAAAAAGAAATATGTTAGGTTTGGGTTATCACAATTTATGTGGTGGTCTGCACCTGCCCAAGACAAAGCCATTGATACCATAGTCAGGTTCTGAATGGTGATTTTGTTTCAGCAAAACAAAATAATCTGTCACGTTGAAATACGGTTATTTAAATATTGTTGCCATCGCTTTGTTTACATTTAATTTATACATTTGTAGATGTAGTTTGTACCTTTAATTTGTAAAGTTGTGTAACTGTAAGCATAAGGACTTTGTACCTAGCTGTATGCCTATAATTAAGAAACATCATAGAAAAAATGTTTGTAAACCTTGGGGATTTGCAAGAGTATTTTTTCTCTATCAGAAGGTCTGTATATGACTCAGATTTAAGAAACTCCGTTCTAAGCATTAGTTTTTCCCTATATGGAGTGCAGAGCTTCCTCCTTGCGATCTGCACGCACTTATTCTAGTTCTGCCCCATGGAACCTAATGCTTCCTCCACACAACAGCCCTCTAAGTATTTAAGTGGAACAGTTGCTTAGTTTGTAGCTTTCTCTTTTACAGTTTAAGGGGCTGCAACAGATTAATATAGATTGAATATATGTATCATTCCTGGAGGGCAAATTATAACCCTACTCCACCCCCTTCCACTGATTGTCACACACCAGGGTATTAGAGCTGAGGCTAAGATCTGCTTCTCTCATTTACCAGCTCTCTCAAAAGTGAGAACAAGCTCAGCCTGGCCTGATTTGTTCTTAGTGAGTTCATATCAACTCTTGGGGTGCCTCCTTTTCTGAATGTTCATGGTCACGTCCAACTGAAGTGTTATAGTTTCTGTAATACAGCCTTTACCCATTTGAAAACTGGGACAATGTTTTCCTATGACCAGTGCTTTGGAAACTCTCATTCTATATGATTTCCCAAAGAGAACTGGGAGTGGTTCTCCAGGCAAAACCTCGTGTTATTTTTTCCCAGTACTATAGTTATAATTACCTGGAATGAAGGATGAGCAGAGCTCACTGGAGAGTACTGAATCACTGATAACCAAAAGCGTTAAGAAGTTACTGCCTGGAGTCTTTGAAGCTCTAGTTGAAGTTGCGATTTTGGGTTTGGGGTCAAGGTAAGCTGGACCTAAGGGCTCTGTGGAATTGGAAGAGGTGTTAGCTGGTTGCTAAAACAAAATAAGGACTCTATGAGGAGAATCCATTCTTCTTCTAGCATGAAAGATGGCAGTGTGTCTCTGACCAAAAAGAGAGTCAACAGAAAAACCAAAGGAAAAGTAGAAGTCAGTGACCTCAAGAATTGAGAGCAGGTTGGCATGAGGTGTGAGGAAAGTTTTCCTCAAATAGGAAGTTGAAGAATGAGCACATAGGAGAGCCTATCCTGAAGTACCATATATATGGATGCCCACAGAAGGTGTGTGTATGTATACGCACATGCATGTGTGTGTGACACAGAGCAGAACTGGAGGGGAGGCAATTTTGCAAGCAGTCTAACCTACACAGCTTGACCTTCAAAGACTAGGAGAAAGAGCATTCTCACCAGCTACCTTTCAGTAATGTGATTTTGACTAATGTTTGCATTTAATTATGGGACCTTTAAGAGGAAACTATAAATTTTGATCGTTCAAAGCCAGGAGGTAACTCCTGTTGGAATCAGTGGTGATGAGGAAGGCTGTAAAGGAGAGCCAAGGCCAACCCTTGCTGATTCAGGTGTACTGCTTTGATATACTCCTGGTTACATAAAGACAAGCCCGGGTATTCTGCATGTAACAAAGGAGCATAGATGGTGAAGACAGACAAGTCTGCATAAGGGTCCTTGCTCCATCATTTACTAGGTGTGACCTGAGCAAACTTACTTCTCTGCTGCACATTTTTGATCCTTGGTAAAATAGGGTGATAATAATATACTTAGCTCAAAGGGTTGTGGAGAGAATGAAGTGAGTTAAGGTATACATGAAGTACTTAAAGAGTAGCCCATGGCAAGTGTCATAATGTGTAAGAATTATTATTTTACCTTGGCCTTCCCTATAAAGGAAGCTGGGAACATGGGTATGTAGCTAAGGAAAAAGGAATGACTGCAAGTGACTTAAAGTGATCATGACTGTCCCCTGGTGTTGTCACAGGAGTGCTTTCCCTGAGAACAGGCATTCCACCCCTGGCAGCTATAGAAAATCTGAGCTGTGTCAGCAAGGACAAAGATGGAAGGTAGTAAGGCCGGTTGGAGAAGCTGCAGACTGTGTTTGCCACACACCTTGATGTACAAGTGAGGCGCAGAGAAGCATGAAGCCCCCCAGGGGGGCACAGCTCCTTGGAAGTTAACCGTGGCAAAATCCAGGGCTCTTGTTTCACTATTTCTTTTTGGTACGAAATTATTTGATAGCTACATGCTTCTGAACTATCATGGCCCTGGTACAAAGTTCTGATATACAAAAATGTATAGATCCTAGCACTTCTGAAGAACAAAGTACAGCTCTTCCATGAACGTGCACCAGTCACTTAAGTGTCACTTAAAATACGAGTGCATCCGATTTGGAGCACATACTGCATAGGCTACTTGGTCATGATTTTCAGGGTGTCTTCGTCTGAGATGTTCTGCTTGGCTCGTTTGCCGAGAGATCTTCCAATATCTTTAAGAACATATGACACTTCCATTCCTGGGCATATACTCCCGCTTTTAGAGTTCAGACTGAAATGAGTTAGCTACTTGCTGCCAACCCACTCATTCCATTTTGAAGCAACGCACATATCCAATATTAGGGGGAGAGTTAAATGCTGATTCCATTATGAAATATGCGGAAACTCATCTCATCAATGTAAAGGCTGTGTAGCAACAAGAAGTGTTGGTGTTGTAATTCATGTTAAGGAAACAGAGCAGTATAGCAGACGCTCTGGGTCCGCCCCTGCCACTCAGGGCTCTCAGTCTTTCCAGCCAAGTTCCAGCTGCCCGATTGAGCATCTCTGAACCTGGTGGCTCTTTCTTGACCACCCCCACCTGGGGACATACCCAGAGCTGAGGAATTGGCTCCCCTTCTCCACCCTCCCCCCCCAACAGTCCTCAAACAATGACTGTGGGGAGTTGATGTATAAAGGGCCCAGCTCCATCACCCTAGAGTAGAATTATTCTGAGGTGTGTGTTTTGCATCATGTCCCCAAATTTTCTTGGGGAATACACTTCTATCACTTCCCAAGTACACTTTTCATTGACTGTTTCCCCTCCCTATAGTACTTCCCCACTACCCAACAAGCATTGCCTGCATTTCCCACAGAAATTACTATTTCTCAGGGTCTGCTTCTGGGCAAATCCAAACCAAGACCTGCAGACTAGGGAAAGGAAGACTAGCTCTCTTTGCCACCATGGCTGATGTGTGGCAGGCCAGGAGGAAAAGGAAATAACCACAATGGCAAGCACTGAATGGGGATGGTGAGAGCACGTTAGAGTTTATCCCCTCTATCTTCTAAACTTTCGGTGAAGTTGTTATATGACTTTTAAATGTCTTTTTTGTTTTCTATTTTTAAACAGCAATGAAAACATCTGCATGCCCCAAATCCACATGCCCAGAAGGCTGGAAACAGACGTAAGCAATAGCTATGGAAGAAGTGGGCTGCCCCCAGAATAGTCTGCTGTAAGGAGAACAGGTGAGAACACAGGAGGCACTGAAGTTTGGGAGCAGGTCAAGAGTGGAAGGATATAACCTTGTAGAAACCAGACCTCAATCTGGTCCACATTTAACATCTACCTAAACTCAGAGTTTACATTGTTTAGCACTGAAGTACAGAAATGTCTCTTTTTTTCAAAGAATAAACTATAAATACAAACACATATTGCATTCATTCCTATTTTCTTTCTAAATTCTAAATAACTAAGCTTTTTTTTGGAAAATTCCTTCCTAGATAAGTGAAATCATTTCTGTTTTAAAATTGTGGTCTACAGTTTATATGATCAGAGCTTCTTTTATTTTACTGAGCTATTTTCCATGTAAAATCTATTTTTAATCTGAACAGGTGAATTTAGTTATCTTGCTTCTAGAAATATTATAACAGGCTGTAAAAACTAACATATTTCTTAATTTTTTTCATCGTTTTCTTCTTTAGAACACTCGATTTATTTTTTTAAAAGATTTTATTTATTTATTTGACAGAGAGAGAGAGCACAAGCAGGGAGAATGGCAGGCAGAGGCAGAGGGAGAAGCAGCCTCCCCGCAGAGCAGGGGAAGCCCGATGTATGACTCGATCCCAGGACCCCAGGATCATGACCCGAGCCAAAGGCAGTTGCTTTACCAACCGAGCCACCCAGACGCCCAGAACACTTGATTTAAAAATACATACACACACACACATGCACACACAATTGATTCTATTGCAAAGGGAATTTAGGTCCCAAACCGAGAGCTAAGCAGATTACAGGTGCAAAGCCAAAGTATTGGGTGTGTGGTCTCTGAGAAAATATTGTACCCAACAGTATCACTTTGAAATGGAAAGGAGTGGATAGCTACTGCATCCAAGAGGGTGATTTTATTTGAATGGCTAATTAACCCAACTTACAAGTTTTTCTTCTCCTATAGACAAAGAGAGGGTGGGGTAACCTTCTACCAGTAAAATAAGGAAGGAAAATGTGCTCTTTACCTCCTATTATCTTTATCTCATGGGAAGACCGATAATGGCTGTGTAATGTAGTGCTGAAAGACCGCATGTTTTAGAGCTGGGGAGATCTAGGTTCAAATCCTGATTCAGCCACTCATTGGGAGACCTTGGGCAAGTTTCTTAACTTCTCAGTGCCTCAGTTTTTTTCCTCTTTAAAATCAGCATTACACCCAACAGTGACAGCCTTTCGTCAAAACAAAACCAGAAAGCAACTGCAATGCCCATCAATAGAAGAATGTGCGGGAAAAAGACACAGCAGAGAAAGCAAAGGAACGGCATCGCCTCATGAAAACATCAATGAATGTAAGGAATATGATGCTGAGTGAAGAAAAGTGTGCCACTCTTTTTATAAAGTCCAAAAATAATGAAAACTCAGCAGTAAAGTATGAGGCAAACAGTATAAAAAGAAATACAAAATTCTGGAGAGTGGTTATGTGTAGGAGAGCAAGAGAAGGGGATGGGAGGAGCACAGAGATGGACGTAAGTTATTAACGTTCTTGTTCTTGGGTTGGGCGGGAAGTTCATTGGCAAGTTCATTTTATTACTTAAAATGTAAGTAAAGGTTTTGAGAGAACACGGGAGTTCCTTGAGGGTATTATGCTAAACAAAATAAGCCAGACTGAGAAAGACAAATACCATCCAAGTTCAGTCATAAGCGGAATCTAAAAAAAAACAAAAACAAAAAAACACACAAAACAAATGAATAAACAAACAAAAAGCAGAATCAGATCCCCAATACAGAGAACAAACTGATGGTTGCCAGAGGGGAAAGGGATGGAGGGATGGGCAAAATGGGCAAAGGGGAGCAGGAGGTATAGCCTTCCAGTTATGGAATGAATAAGTCACAAGAACGAAATGCACAGCATAGGAAATAGAGTCAATGGTATTGTAATAATGTTGTATGGTGAAGGATGGGAGCTCCACTTGCAGTGAACAGAACATAATGTATAAACTTGTTAAATCACTATGTTGTACACCTGAAACTGATATAATGTTGTGTGTCAACTTTATTCCAGAAATATATGAATAAATGAATAAAAGATGAATGAAAAAGGGCCATGCCTGGAACAATGACAGTGCATTCTGAATTTAAGATTACGATTAACACAATGTTGTGGGAGTGCATCTGAAATTAAAAAAAAAACAAAATAGACAAAATCGTACCTAAATCATAGAGTTGTTACAAGAAGTAAATGAGAAAATGCATGTCAAATGCTTAATGGATTGCCCAGAAACTAGTCCATCTTTAATAGATGATATCTCAAGCAAAACCATATCTTTTGCAAAACCATAGTTTTTAGACTCTTTCAGGCTTTAGAAATGTCTCATATATTTAGCATATATCAATTTCAAACCAATGAGATTAATTATAAAACTGTGTTGTCAGCTCAGTTCTGCATGATTATCACAGAAGAATAGAACAGATAGATCCTTGCATTCAGCCATCCCTCTTCCAGGGCCTACAATGTGCTAGGTATTGTTTTGGGTCCTGAAGATGGTGGTGAGTATAGAAGATCTAGTGCTCACCATTGTGAGTGCACAGGGTGGTGAAGGAGAAAACAAATAATCACGTGGCTCTCAAGGTGATCAGGGCTAGGAAGGAGAGGTGCACAGGGGGAGATGTGAGCTTGCACTGCTGATCCTCAGAGAAGCAGCATGGCATAGGGTATGGAGCACAGACTGGAACCAACCGCCAAGGGGCTATGGTCCCAGCTCCAGCTCCCTGGGTGAGTGACCGGCCTCAGGGTTGTTATGAGGGGCAAACAAGTTAGCCTGAGTCGAGCATTTAGAAGATTGCCTGGCACGTAGTAAGTATTGTGTTGGTATTAAAAATAAAACAAAGCAGGGCGCCTGGGTGGCTCAGTCGGTTAAGTGTCTGCCTTGGGCTCAGGTCATGATCCACAATAGGCTCCCTGCTTGGCCAGGAACCTACTTCTCCCTCTCCCTCTACCCCCCCCCCCCCCCCCCCCCCCCCCCGCTTGTGCTCTCTCGCTCACACTTCTCTCAAATAAATAAATAAAATCTTTAAAACAAATAAAAATAAATAAATAAAACAAAGCAAGTGTATATCCTTAAGATTTCAGCTCCCCACTTACATGTTTATTTTTTTTATTTTTTATTTTTTTTTAAGATTTTTTATTTATTTATTTGAGAGAGAGAGAATGAGAGAGAGCAAGCACATGAGAGGGGGGAGGGTCAGAGGGAGAAGCAGACTCCCCGCCGAACAGGGAGCCCGATGCGGGACTCGATCCAGGGACTCCAGGATCATGACCTGAGCCGAAGGCAGTCGCTTAACCAACTGAGCCACCCAGGCGCCCTCCCACTTACATGTTTATACAACACATACAAAGGCCTCTCATCTGTAAAAAGGGGTTGTCTTATCCATTCGGGCTGCTACAGCAAATTGCCACAGGCTGGGTGGTTTATAAGCAGCAGAAACTTATTTCTCACAGTTCTTGAGGTTAGGAAGTCCAAGATCAAGGCACCAACAGAGTCAGGGTCTGGTGAGAGCCTGTTTCCTTGTTCATAGACAGCACCTTCTAGTTTTCTGGTTCATAGAACAGCACCTGGTTCATAGACAGCATGAGGGAAGTGGGGAAGGAGCTCTCTGGGGTCTCTTTTATCAGGGCAATAATCCCATTTATGGGGGCTCTATCCTAACAGTGGAATCACCTTTCAAAGGCCCCACCTCCTCATACCATCATCTTGGGGATTAGGTTGCAATATACGCATTTGGGACAGACACAAGCATTCAGTCTGTAGCAGTGGTCCATCATACCTCCCTCACATGGTATTTAGAAACATTGAATTAGATAGTGTGTGTGAAGGGCTAAGCACAGCCGCGACATTCACAAGGTCATTACATTACTATTACCTTTGACTCTTGCACAAAAAAAAATGTTGGAGAATGATTAGCTATTCTTTAACGTGCAATGCAAGGATATGGTGACGGGTCCGCTCATCTGCTGCAATGTCACATCATCTGGGGGGGTTGTAAGCAGAAAGGACAGCAAACTTCCCTCTTGGCTCTTTTGTCCTCAGCCTCATGCGTGAGTCTGAGCGCGGACCCCTTCTGTGCTTCCAGGGCCTGACAGCTCAGGATTCATTTTTGACTGTTTATTGTGGATGGATATAAGCGTAGGCTTATGATCATCCCACAGCCAAAGGCCCCAAGGGTCTCCCTCACTTTCCTTCATTTCTCCCCACCCCCACCATCCCCCTAAAAGGTCAGCAAGAAACAAGTTGACTGGGTAAATGAGGTTCACAAACTTGAAAACTCGCCTTATCATGTAAGAACAATTACACTCTGGATAGAAATGTCAGATGTGATTAACATAATAAGCCTTGACTTATTCCATCCAATGAAATTGATAGTGACATTTGCCTGTAAATCACGGAGACACTTTTCATTCAGTAAGTGCTTCTTAAAACATCATCGTGCTTATCTAGACGCTATATAAAGATGTATTTGCTTTCACTTACTTGGAATAAGTGTACTCATAATAAGCTTATGAGATTACTCATAATAAGCTTTTAAATACATTTCTCTGCTTCTGTGCTACACATGGGGGAAATGAAGCATTAGCACAGGGAAGATGAATTCTTAATCATCAGAGAATGATGATCCGTGACTCCTTAATTCAACACTAACATATTCTATTCTTGGCTTGGAAGCTGAGAGGGAGTTGGGCCAGGTCTGTACTCTCACATAAGTTAAGAACAAGTTGGGTTTGAATCTTCTCTGTAACTATGAAAAAGTGTTAGATAATTGTGACAGTGGGCATACATTTTTGGAAAGCACCCTCCCTATAAAAGGTAAAGCAAATTCTGTTGAGCGAGGAATGATGGGAGTTTAACACCCTAGCTGCAGAGATGCCCAGCAAGGGACCCGCTACTCCGAGCCTCTCAGGATGATGGCTCCACGTACCTCACCTCTGACCCCAAGTCACCCAGGCCCAGGGCCTGGGCAGGACAGGAAGCTGCCTTAGCCTTCCCACTCCTCAAACCCCCTCTGCACTACCTTGATTCTGATCTAAAAAAAAAGGAAAAGAAAAAATCAGATTCTTTTTACTCTCCAAATTCCACATTCCTGATACATACACGGGCAATATGATACTTGGGATTACTGAGTCCTTTCATTTAAATCTCTACTGTCCCGTTAAGCGTGATTTGTCTTCTTTTCTCCCCTCACCATGGCATCTCCCGCATTCAGGGACAAACAGAGCTGAGCAGGCAGGCAGGGAGGTGAGACGGGCTGGCCCCAGAGGCAGGAGCATGGGCACATCCCTGCTCCTCCTTGGGTCCTGGGTTCTTGTCACGAAAGTGATAGGCTCCACCTAGGTCACCTCCAAAGCCCCTACCAACCCCAGAGGACCTAATTCACGAGTCATACGTTCCTGTGGCTGTTTGCTGGGTGCACAATGTGTATAGAGGAGAGGGATTCCACAGACTTTGTAATGAAGGCAGCTCCGCTCATCAGCCCCATTTCCTCAGGATGGTGGAAGCGTGGATCTGGCCAATTTGAGTAACTCAGTCACTTCCAGTTTAAACTCTGTTGCCTTGGGCTAACCCCTCAGTCTGTTCAGAATCCTCTCTTTTGTCTTTTCATTTCCTCCTCTCGGGATAGGCTCTGGATTAGGAAGTCTTATTTAACATTTTGTCATGTCTGTGATGGGGTAGGGGACAAGAGCAAGTTCTGTCTGTTCTGAGATTGTCTTTGGCTTCCAGTGAGCCGGGACTGGCCTCTTGGGTCCAGAGTGTGGCCCTCGGTCCCTGCTGGTGGTGAGGGGTCCCCTGATTGTGATGTCCTGCCCGTGGCATCCTCCTTCCTTTGGCCCTTCTTTGTAACCCCGGCTGAGGAGCAGATGGTGCTGGGGGCCTGTAAAATGCTCCCCTGGCATCATGCGGAAGTGGGGGGCTCTGACAGGGTGCCCAGAGACCTTGTGCAGGTTGCTCTTGGTTTCAGAGTCCACTGTGAGCCAACATCCCTACCTTATCAGGGATCTCTCTCAGGGCTTGTTTTGCTAAAAAATGCTGCCCCTTTCCCGGGAGCCCATCCACGTCTGGACCCAAGCCCCATTTCCTCCAGTTCTCCATCGCTGACCCCATTAAACTCATCTTGGCTGGAAAAACAGCTCTTGTGTTATCTTGACTCCCCTCTCCCCTGATGCTTATGGTATAAGTTATTTATGATATGTTATTTATGGTATAATATACGCTGTGAGAGTGAGGGAGCCACTTGGGCATATGACGAGCAGGCCTGGCTAATCCTCAAAGGAACCTAGGTGAAAAGATATATATCCATATATCATTTTAGATAGATATAAATCCCCATATTGTTTTTAAAATATGTATAAAGGAACATTAATTATATTGAAATCTGAGAAAGGTCAGAAATGACAAATGACAGGACGGGGTGGAATTCATCTGAACTGCAAAGGGCAATCCAAAGAGAGGGAGGGAGAAGAGAGGGGGGTTCCCTTCAGCAATAGAAGAGAAAGGAGCCCCAGGTCTGGAGGGGGTTCAGGTGAACGCCCACAGGTTGGAGGTGAATTGTGAAGTGCACAGATTGGGGTGGAGATGGGGCAGGAAATATTCTTGATCCGCACAGAGCTGACAAGGAGAGCCTAGGTGAAGATGGAGGAGGTGGGCAGGCAGTGGGGGAAAGGTTTGAGCAGGACGGTGTGGAGTCTGATTTGAGGAGATGCTGGAGAGGGGGCCAGTGCAGTAGGTCAACCTGTGGGAGGAATGGCTGTAAGTCATTCAAGACCGCTGGCATGGGGGAGGGGTGAGGAGCGAAGGGGTAGCTGGAGGAGGGTGGGACTGGGCTGGGAGTGGCTACGAAGCGCCATGTTGCAGCCGTAGAGCCAGCACGGCCCGGGTCAAGGGATTCGGACGGGACCGTGGAGAAGGGAAAGATTCGAGGGGCTGGGAGGGGGGCTGCTGCCGCCCTTGGCAGCTGCAGGTGAGGGCTGAGACTGGAGAGGAGGCCACGATGACTGAGGTGTCGGACTTGCAGGAGCAACAGGACCCTGGCACAGCCCATAGGACGAGGTTGGGCAACAGGGAAGGCGGGGTGAGGAAGGGTGGGGAGTTTGAGGTCTCAGGGCTGTTTACATTCAGCTGGAGACGTCCCGGAGCCCTTGGTACGTGACTTGGGGAAGAGGAAAGGCCAGGGTATGTGCTGGGGTAGGAGGGTGGTGGGAGGCAGTACCGGGTGGTGCCAGGTGAGCAGAGGAGTGGGGAGCTGGGCTCTCGCCCGGGAGAAAGACGGGGACTCCAGTGTGTACGTCAGCCAAGGGCCCTGTCAGCCCTCTGTCCCTCCATCTCTGAGCTTGGAAGGCTAAGAACAGAGCCAGGACACCACTATCTCATTTCACTTTCATTTCACGTATAAGGAGAAGTTTGCGATTCTCTTTAACTTATGATGCTGACAAGGCAACATGGTTACTCACAAGAAAAGAGCATGGGACTTGCGTCCTCCCAAGACTTGGATTAAAATCCTAGATCTGAAAGCCAATGTAGTATACACATATAATGGAATATTATTGAACCTTAAAAAAGAAAGGAATTCTGACATGTGGTACATCTTGGAAGAACCTTGGGGACATTGTGCTCTGTGAAATAAGCCAGTCACAAGAAGATAAATGCCATCCATATGATTCCACTTACATGACGTACCTAGAGTAGTCAACTCATAGAAACAGAAAGTTGAATGGTGGTTGCCAGGGGCTGGAGGGAGGCTGGATGGGAAGTTCTCATTCAGTGGGTATAGAGTTACAGTTTTGCAAGATGAAAAACTTCCTAGAGATCTGTTGCATAATGTGCTACGTATAGTTTGAGTAGAGTTAACACTACTGTATTACAGCCTTAAAAATGGTTAAGGTGGGAAATTTTATATGCTTTTTACCACGACCACCATCAAAAAAAAAAAAAAATCCTGTAGGATGGGCATAGAATATGCACCTCATAGAGATATTCTAAGGATTAAATGAAAGGAAGTATATGAAGCTCCTAACATACCACTAGCCCAGAAGAGGTAGTCACATTTTAATTAAATGAAATACACTAAATTTAGTTCCTTATTATTAATACCTGAATGGTTTTCTTTTTTTTTTTAAGATTTTATTCATTTATTTGACAGAGAGAGAGAGAGAGAGAGAGAGAGCACAAGCTCTCTGGGGGAATGGCAGGCAGAGGGAGAGGAAGAAGCAGGCTCCCTACTAAGCAGGGAGCCCGGTTCAAGGCTCAATCCCAGGACCCTGGGACCATGACCTGGGCCAAAGGCAGACGCTTAACCAACTGAGCCACCCAGGCGCCCCATGAATGGTTTTCTTTTAAGGATCTAGACCTATTTCAGCCTTTAGCAGCCTATCACAGTGCAGCCCACACAATACTGAGGATGAAACAGTTAATAGTAACACCCCTGAGCTGCTAGGCCCAAAAGATTTGTAATGGAATTAAACAAGAAGATCTCAGCATCTCTGTTTTTGATCAGAGGAAGGTCCCAAATGAAGATGTCACTATTACCACCAAAAGAAACTGAATATAATCATTTCTGACCACACGAAAGGGCAGAATTCAAATGCAACTGGCCAGAACACTGGGTTTGCAGACTTGCAGGGCCTCGAAAATATAGAGAAGCCCTTTGCAAAGCAGAAGTGATGAGCAACAGGCATTCAGGTGAGCCTATGGGAGAGAACAAACCTCCTTAGGAATCTTATTACTACATATTTAGGGCATAACGTGAAATTTGAACAAGTTCCACTGTAGAGACATAGACTTTACTGGAGGTCTATGACAAGATCAACATGGAATATTCTTAGGAGAATCACCAGAACTTGGAAATCCAAGACCTAGAGGAATTCAAACCAGACTGGAACATTCTCTTAGCCATCCCTGGCTAAGATTTTTTCTTACTCCTTAGAAGGATTTGGAAGTTGATGCCAAAGTGCGTTTCTCTATCACCTACAGCTCGCTGCATGAGATTATAAGTTAACCGGAAGTAACTGGATTGGCCTTATTTCATAGCATGGGTTCAAGCTCTCTTGATACTTCCTTTTGTCATCTTCGTGAAGTCCTGGGTCACAGACAGCCACCAGCTATTATTATAGCAAGATACCTGCACAGGGTGGACGCCTTCTGACTCTTGCAGTTAAAATCCCCGTGCCCGGAGTTTCCAGGTAAGCAGCAACCCTCATACAATGTTGTCTGGGTGTGCGGCCTGTAACAATAGTGTGCCACACCCAGACAGACAATATGCCAAAATATTAAAATATCCTACTCAGGCACTAGGTCACGTAGAACACGCATGGCCCGGGACAGGCCAGTCCCTCTTAAGATGTCAGGGCTCTTGAGAGGGTCAGTCAGACTAGATGTGATACTTTCTTATTGCTCTCGCCTTTCTTAGGTTGTTTTTTGAAGGCATTCTGTGGTCTGTCCCACCTTGAATGATAACATGGTGGAGGGGATGGGGCAAGGGGCTTTGGTATCAAGTGGAATGAGTTGAAATCTCATCTCCATTCCTTTAGTGGCCGTGTGAGCTGAGTGTGTTACTTCACCTTTCTGAGCCTCAGGATTCCTGTCCGTAGAGGAGAACCCTAGAAGCCCTTCAAGTTCATGGAAAGAAGAGAGACGGTGCAGCCGAAGGGTCTGGTACACTGCCTGAGCCACAGGAGCTGCTCCCCAAGTGTCACTTATTGCTCCAACCCCTCCCTGTGTCACCTTCTCATTTCCCCTGATTCCGAGTCTTGCTTCATTCTTTCTAAATCCAAGAACCTGCTCTTAGGCCTTGACCTCTTTCTTTGATGAGTACTTGCGTTCATGGGCACTCCCGTCCGCACACACACTCACAGACTCTGATAAACAACCTCCTCTGTTGATGCGAATTTCACCTTCCCAGCTTCACACACACTCCCCGTCATCCATTATTTTTCTCTCTTTGGCCCCTTCATGTCAGCTGTCCCCAATGCCTTGAGTGTATGTGACTGGATGGCTAGCACTTCAGCATTTTCCCATCTTGCTCCTGTTGGGACACAGATCTTTTCCTTCATGCTTCCTACCATTAATGGATCTGGGCTACACGGAAGGGTCATTTGTCCTCTGTGTGTGTTAGAGCGAAAGCAAGTATATTTTCCCAAACGCGTCTGTTTTTCCCTCTTAAATGCCAGAACCACTTTTTAATCTAGAACCCTGCGTGCCATTTGTCGTCAGTGACCCAGCAGGACGGTTCAGTGCTACGTGCTCTGGTGGGCCCCTCCTTCCACCTCCATATCCTGCTCCGGAACTTTCTCCTCGTACGCACTGTTCATTAACTCAGACTGAAGCCCCGTCTCCACAGCTACGTGTTCCAATGAAAGGGCAATGGAGACACGGAGGATCCCCCTGCTTCCTGCGGAGATAAGGTCAGTCTCTCCTTCCCCTTGACTTTCAGTCCACTTCCTTCGGGAAGTCAGGCCGACCATTACATGTTGGGCTTCTAATTTGAGAAGCCAAAGGGTTTTAAAAGTCTTCCGAAGCAGGTACTCTTTCTTCGGTCCTGCCCGTATAATTATGTCTGGCTTCTGTAGGTCCTGTTAATTTAAAAGGTGTCTGTTGGGGGGCGCCTGGGTGGCTCAGATGGTTGAGCATCTGCCTTTGGCTCAGGTCAGGATCTCAGGGTCCTGGGATCGAGCCCCATGTCGGGCTCCCAGCTCAGCGGGGAGTCTGCTTCTCCCTCTCCCTCTGCCTCTCCCCCTGCTTGTGCTCTCTGTCTCTGTCTCTGTATCTCTCTCAAATGAATAAATTTTTAAAAATCTGAAAAAAAGGTGTCTGTGTTTCAGAAACCAATATTGCACTGTATGTTAACTACCTAACATTTTAAATAGATAGATGATGATGATAGATAGATAGATAGATAGATAGATGATAGATAGATGATAGATAGATAGATAGATGATAGATATAGATAGATAGATGATAGATAGATAGATAGACAGACAGATAGATAGACAGATAGATACAGGTGTCTGTGTGGTTTGCAGCGTGTCTCCTCATCAGCTCTACCCAGGATAAAGCAGTCTGCAGAGCTTTTTTGCTCACTCTCTCTCTCATACTAAATGCAAAAACATGTTTCTGACCGAGGCCCGCCCTGACATTTAGAGACTGCAAGATGGGCTATTGGTCCCCTGCAGTGAGCCCTGGTAGAACCAGGGGGCTGGATGAGGAGGGTTTAGAAAGGAGATTTGATAAAACCTGGGGCTTGGCACCCCGTGGCTGTTGAGCCCGTCGAGGCAAACCGCTGTTAGGATGTGCAGGATGGCGGCTTGTTTATCTTTAGCTGCTCCACAGACCTCTCTGGACACATATGGTTGCTGTTTTTGTTTGACTAATTTTGATTTTTTTTTTTTTAATGCCCTCATGCTAAAAAGAAGAAACAAATCTTTAAAATGACCTCATGTTTGTCCAATGTTACTTCATGGGAAATCACCAACCTCCAGGGAGCACGGAGTCAAAGCCGGCCTGGCACTGAGGGAAGGGGGTTTGGAATTCGGGACCTCTGGAGCTGTGTTGAACAGACGCTAAAGTATTGTGTGATTTGGGACCTTGTTCCCCATCCACAAGAACGAGAGTTACCATGAGTTGGCTGCCAGGTTTAAATAAGGAAGAAATTTCACAATATTTGTGTAAAGAGTATAAAGAATGATCGAGGTAATGATTATTACAATGATTATAGATAATATAATATAGGTACAGTATACATGATATTCTTTTTGTGAGAATCCTCAACCCCCTCCCCCGACCCCCGAGTTAGGTACTATTATTATTCCCACTTGACAGAGGAGGGGACAGATGTTTAGGGAGGACAAGTCAGAGGGAGATGGGAACGCCGCCCCCTCCGTCAGGCTCTAGAGGTTTTGCCCTTAGCACCCACACTACTGTGATGGTTACCTCAGCATTGGCCTTTGTAAATTATCAATTACAAATATAATTCATGTTCATTGTGAAAAAGTCCAAACAACAGAAACACCGAAAGTAGTTAAAGCAGAAAGTGATAGGACTGCCTCCCCAGAAGGGGTTTAGCGGTTTGAGGGACATCCACTCAGGCCTCTTCCCAGAATGCACGCTGAGGGCTGTGTGTTTGTTTTAACAGAAGTTACATCACACTCCGTGCATTGTTCTGTGTGACATTACATCTTTATTTGCGAATGGAAGTAATGTGGGTTAATAGATCGGTACAGGGCATCAGAGTGGTGCTTAAGCCCCCAGTCCCTACTATTACTGTCTGTGTGTTTTGAGGCAAATTACATAACTTCTTTGAGTCTCACCTTTCAAATGGGTGTCATGCTACTTCTCTTTCAGAGCTCTTATGAAGATTAGAGGTGATATACATAAAATTCCAGGCATATGCTCAATAGTGGGGATTGTTATTATTTCTAATAAACTATTTAAATACTAGAATATTTTTCATTCTTGAACTGCAAACATACTATATTTTTCTCTAGATTCGAACAAGATGGGTTATAATTTATACAGTCTTCGATGCTTTATTTTGATAAATTCTCAATGGGATTTATTCCTGCTTTCTTTTATATATATATATATTTTTTCTTTTATTTAAATTCAATCAGCCAACATACAGTACATCATTAGTTTTTGGTGTAGTGTGTTCCTGTTTTCTTTTTTCAAATCAGATTTTTTACCGTTTGATGCACATTGGAATTACTTGGGAAGCTTGTAAAAACCCCAAAGCAGGCCCACATCACAGTCTCTAGTTAGGAACTAAGCTCCAGTTTTCTTCAAAAGATCAGTAGGTGATCCCAGTATTCGGGCAAGGCAGAGAATCATCGCTTCATATGATGCTCTGTGTGTTCTCAAGAAATGAGCATATAGGCAAGAATGGAATCGAATTTCATTTGCTCAGTGTATTTGTATTAATGGAAGCGCTTACTACCTTTCCCCTTTTAATGTTATTAATGTATTGAATATTATTAATTACCTAATATTCAATATTTAAATACACATGTGGACTGAATGCCAGAAAGAGACAATGAGATCCAATAACATATTGTAAATTGTAAAGTGTGTATATTTTTATTATAAAGCACATTAAAGAGTATTTCGAAAAATAGGAAAAAAGAAAGAAAGAAAACAATTCACTAATAGTCTCACCACCTTCCCATCTATCAGTTTCTGCTGGTATACTAGCATTAGTATATTTATTCTTTCTATCAGTAGGCTTTAAAATACATAACTATCCTATCACTGTTCTAACTCTGAACGCCTTGTCATTAGCAAACAATTAGAGTGAACAACTGCATCGTCGGGCCAGTAGCTTCGGGCTGAGAGCTGGGCAGCAGGTAGAGCCCCACCAGTTGGGCTGAGCACAGCTCCCCACTAACATTGCTCACAGTGGCCAGTCTACATTCATTCAAACCCTTTTGGTGACTTTGATTCATTTTCTCTTTCAAGGTGGAATCGCTCAATGAGAATGTCAGGGTGACACCAGGGATGGGCTGGAAGCACACGGGAAGGATAGACGACCATCTCCACATGTAACTAAAGCTGGATTCTAGTACTTAGTTCTCTATAGAGAAGCCTCACTTATTAAGAGGCTGTTCATGAAACCTCTGGAAGGATGGACAGGCCACAGGCAACAGTGGCTACCTGCAGAGGGGAAATGTGTGGCTGGGAAGGAGAATTTGCCATACGCCCTTTCATATCGTATTCATATATTCCTTCTCCAAAAAGGTAAATAGAGTTTTAAACCATCTGTTCTTCTATTCTTCAGTGCTGATCAGTACTTTCTATTGTCCCTTCTCTGGGACAGGTGCTATGTTTTCCCATTTGCTTTATTCATACATTTACCTTGTAATAAAAATTGTGCAAATAAACAGACAGTTCTTGACCTCTGGAAGCTTACTGATAAGCCCACCCACAGGTATTCAGAGGAACTCAAGGACAAACAGCAGACAATTCGCTCGATGTCAGTCACAAGGCAGGTGTATTTGAGGGAACAGGTCGTGGGAGGAACATACTTGGACAGGGTGGAGTGAAAGGGAAAGAACCTTTCTTACAGAAGAGATTCCAGGGAAGGAAGGAAAATTTCAGAGGTTGTTTCAGTGGCAGAAGAGACGTTTGTGCAGTGTGGGGGAGGAAGCACATTCCAGACACAGGTGCAGCCTGAGAGGTAACCTAACCAGAGCAATAGCACAACTCATGAGGGGGCCCATTTATCTTGGGGTCCCATGACTGACTTCTTCATTGTAAAGTGACCTGTGGGAATTTTAGGGTGAGCTTAGAACAGTGTCAGAGATGGTAGGCCCTCAATAGGTGGATGTTAGCTGACTGTATTTATCTAACCCCAGGAGAGGGGAGCCCCCTCATTTTGGAGGGCTCTCTCCTCTGCATTGCACAGTCTGTGAAGATAGCACATTTATACCTACTGCCCTAAGTGAACTGAAGGCAAAGGAACAGAGAGGTGACATTGAAAAGTAGGCTGGGACAGTTTAGGCAGCCCAGAGCTGCCCAGCGAAAGGCCTGGACACAGAAGGAGAGGCTCTTGGCACCTCTTGGAAGGAGAATGGTCAGTGATTAGATGGAAGGCAGGAGAAGTTTTAGAATAAAATGGATGTCCCCCAGATAACATACCAATGATGATTCTCTGGTCAGGTCCTCACCGAAGCATTTCTAGGTAATTGTCATCAGCACTGGGAACGAAGATGAGAGAGGCACAACCCTGACCATTTTCATGACCCCCTCGACCACCCTTCACTACACACCCTGTCATCTTTGATTAAGTGTACCTTTCACTGGATTCATATCCTTTTGCTGCAGGTAGGTGCCCTCGGTCTTCAGATTTTATTACAACTTGCAGTGATTTTATCTCTTTGTTTTCTTTTACCCCCTGAGCAATGAGCTCTATGTGGGTAGGAAGTAGGTCATATGTCCAGGTTAATCACCCCTGTGACCACACAGTGACTGGCACATAGTAGGCATTTAATGAATATTTGATAAATTAAAAGAACAAATGAATATTAAAGAAGAAATGAACAAATAGAATTTACTAGCTTAGTCTAACACAAGATTAAACTACTAATCATTCTCCTGTTTTTTCCATTACATTACATTCTAGCTTAGACCCATGGCTTCTATGCTAATCCCAGCACTTCGGGTCACTCCTTGATTGTTTTTTATCTGCTTCAGCTGCCAGGAGAGACTGATATGGCAGGTAAAAGTCCAGAACTAGAAAGTTTACCCCTTCAGCCCTGGATGATCTGGTCCCTCCAGCTTCACTTCTCACCCCTTTGTGACATGTTCCAACTGACCTGAAGACCTTTCAGACTCTTGAGTGCACTATGTTCACTCTCTTTTGCCTCCTGGTGTTTGCACATCTGTTTCATCTGTCTTCCTTCCTGCCCCTGCCTTTGACACCCACATCTGAGTTTAGCACCCTTTACCGGGAATCCTATCCTGTATATCTCTGATTTCATGCTTAGCTCATTAACCTGGAATTGCATTTTTAAGTACTTGTGTTCATTTACTTATTCATCAATCAATATTTATTGTGCATCCATGATATCTCAGGCACTATTTTAGGTACCAGGGACCTGGTAGTGAACAAAATAGGCAAAATCCCTGTCTTAAAATTACATTTTAGTGGAAAGAGATGAGCAATTAACAAGTGGAGACACAGCTATATAATAGGTCACATGTTAAGTCCTATAAAGAAAAATGAAGCAGGGAAGACAGAGGGAAATAGGGGTGGGAAGGTTATTTTAGATGAAGCGATCCAGAAGGGCATCCTGATAAGGGAACATTTTATCATCAGCTCAAAGGAATCAGGGGAATAAGCCATGAAGATGTCTGGGGACACATATTCCAGAAACAGTGCAAAGGCGCTGAGCCAAGAATGTACTTGACATATTCAGGACATTGAAGAAGCAGGAGGTGATGTGGCTAGAGCAGAGTGACCATGTCAGCCTTTAATCCAAGCTGTAAGCTCCATCCGGTGAGAGATCACATCTACCTGGCTCAGTGCGGTATTCCACAATATCTAGCATGGAAGCTGGCACATGCTGTCAAGGTACTGCATGAACTCACTTCTTGGGACAGCTTCCCCATCTGATGGCTTCACCATCTGATGGCTTCACCCATCAGGTCCTGAATGGGATAGACAGAGAGGAGGATATTGAGCTTGGACAAGGGCAGGTCTGGGTAATGGAGGAACTAGATAAATAAAACAAGAACAGGAAAGGGTTGAGCGATTGAGAACCAACCTGAGGGTTCTGCTTGGTGCTCCAGGGATCAAAGCTGACCATGGGACAGTGCTTTAGAAATGGCCTCTCATACCATGTCACATCATTAAAGCTGCACTCTTTAAGTCACTAGTAATGTCATGTCGGATCAATCCAGTATCCTCTCCTTACTACATGTTTGATACTGCACTGAATGTTTTCCCTGGATTAGCTTAGCATGACTGTTATGGAGATTATTTGAGATGATGTCTCCATTTTACAGATGAACAAACTGACACTTGGAGGGTCAAGTAACCTGCCCATGATCCCACAAGCAGTGAACTCAAGTGATAGGATTCCAAAGGCTTCACTCTTAACCCCTGTACCATAAATACCTCCTTCCTCCTCCTGCCCCATCATGGTGAGATGATATTATTGTGGTAGAGACTTGCAGCCAAATGAAGGGACAGAAACTAAACCTCAGATCTGAGTTACACTTGACCCCAAATCAGTGTATTTTCAAATCAAATGACAGCAGTTGCCCCATGGTTTTGTTTTGTTTGTTTTCTGGGTTGGGGTCGAGCCTATAGAGATGAGTGCAAGAACCAACTACAGTTAGAGAGAAGACTTTGACAAGGAATCTGTGTCCCATGAGGCTTCAAACTGACTGAGGACAGTACACCTCACTAAGAGGGAACCTGGTGGTAAAAGGAAGTTTTCCTAACAAGGGAACATCTGGAGATTTTCATGAAAAATGGCAGGCAAGTTCTGGAAAAACCCTGTCATGCTCTATCTCTCCAAGACACAGATGAGATGTGTGATGCTCCCACTGGGACAAGAACTGACAGGAATTCTGGTGCTAGGGAGGACAGCAGCACCCACCATAGGGATCAAGATGTGCCTCCAAAAACAACAGCTAATGATTCATTCGCTTATAATGGAAAGGACACAATGGAGATGTTTTGGCTGTTGATGCTGAGCCTCACTATACAGGTCCCACAATGTGAATTAGGAAGGAAATGGTTGAGTGGAAGTTCATTAGATTTCTCTAAGTAACCTCTAACACTACTACAACCCAATTCAAAGAGACTATGGAATTCAGGATGACTAACTCAAGCCCCGCTAAGAGTGGCGAGTTCCCCAAGAAGACCTTTAAAGGAGTGGTGTGGACTTTCCCATCTCTATCTGCTTCCCTCTTGAGATTCTCTAAAGAAGAAATCAAAGAGACTAAAGCCAGGAAGTGGCTTTTATCCTGTGATCTCACTACATCCCACTTGGTGCTGCAGTGCCCAAAGGGGGGCCTCTTCCTTGAAGTGATAAGAAGAACTGCTTGCTTGAAGATATCAGTGGTCATTGGAGCCTATGGCAGTCTTGTTAACAGGACAAGGGGCCTAGGTCATAATCTCTAGGAATCTCCTGTGGCTAAAACTGTGAAGAGTTGACATGTGGGCAAAACAATGGGTGAGTCTATCCCCCAGATTGGAGGAAAATGAGCAGACGCACGAAAGATGCTTAGGCCAGACCCTTACAGCATCACAAAAGAATTCAGAACACCAGATCAAATGTCCTTCCTGCCCTTTAACTTTCTGGGTTTTCTGTGAGAACATTGATGTCTTTATCAAGAAAGAGGGATGCATGAGCACCAATTCCTCAGAAAAGAGAGAGCCCGTTAAAACCCATCAGGATCAAGACAGAACACACCAGAACAAGCTATCATGGGGAAAACAACAACATCTGCCTCTATCTGGTCTAAAGGCCGGGCGGTTAGTGCAGCGCGTGGCCCTGTAATTTGGAGCCGACTGCCAGGAATCCAGTCACTGGTCTCCATGAACCACAGCATGAATTCTGTGTATTTCAGAACACAATGTTGGTTTTTATAATTGTAAATATGTTAAGTTAGAAATTGAGAGACAGTCGTTAATGTCAGGAAGCCAGATCTTGTTTCCAAACACAACACAATGTTTTTTCTTTGTTTTTTGTGGGTTTTTTTGTGAATGTGGTTCCATTCTCCTTCGGCAGCAGAGAGAGCATCTGGCAGAGGGTTAGGAAACCTAGGGCTGGCTGTGGTTTTGCCACTAACTAGGTGACCGCTGGCATTTCAAATAATTCAGGATGTTAGAGCCTACAGGGTGCAGTTCCTTGGTCTAACCACAATAAGAGAGAGAAAGATGAACAGTCCAAGGCATCAGTCCTGCAGGAACTTGCATCTGCGTTGAGGAGATAAAAAAACCCGAGAGCAGAAGGGAGGGCATCATGGGTGCTACATAAAAGTACAAAGTACAAAGGAAGAGATCAATTTCAACTGGGCAAGATATTAAATAAGCATATGGGGGGGCATTCTAGGTAAAGGAAAGAGCATAAGAAAAACCCCACGATGAGATACCACTTCACACCCATTACGATGGCTACTATCAAAAAAAACTCCAGAAAATACCAAGAGTTGGTGAGGATGTGGAAAATTGGAGCCCTCGTGCACTCTTGCTAGAAATGGATAATGGTGCTGCTGCTTTGGAAAACCATCTGGCAGTTCCTTAAAAAAATGAAACAGAATTACCATGTGATCCAGCAATTCCACTTCTGGGTATATACCTGAAAGCATTGAAAACAGCAACTTGAACAGACAGTTGTACATTCTTGTTCATAGCAGCATTATTCACAATAGTCAGAAGGTGGAAGCAACCCAAGCATCCACTGATGGATGAATGGATAAGCAAAATGCAGTCTATGCATACAATGACATTTTATTTTGCCTAAAAAAGGAAGGAAATCCTGACCCATGCTTACAACATGGATAAATCTTGAGGACATTATGCTAAGTGAAATTAGCCAATCACAAAAAGATAAATTCTGTGTGATTCAAATTAGATACATAGAGTAGTCATCAGATTCACAGATACAGGAAGTAGAATGGTGGTTGCCAGGGGCTAGAGGTCAGGGATAGGGGGTTATTGTTCAGTGGGGACAGTTCCAATTTTACAAGATGAAAGAGTTCTGTGGATGGATGATGGTTATGGTTGCACAACAGTGTGAATGTACTTGATGCCACTGAGCTGCACACTTAAAAATGGTTATAAGGTGGTAAGATTTTTTTAAATTTTTTCTTTAGAGAGAGAGAGAGAGAGAGAGAGGAGGGACAGAGAGAGAATCTTAAGCAGGCTCCATGCTCAGCATGGAGCCCGATGTAGAGCTCAACACGGGGCTCATCCCACGACCCTGAGATCATGACCTGAGCTGAAATCAAGAGTCAGACACTTAACCGACTAAGCCACCCAGGCACCCCAAGGTGGTAAGTTTTATGTTATGTGTATTTTATCAAAAAAAAGCCCCCCCAAAAAAAAAAAAAAAAAAAAAAAACAGGCAGAGTAGATTTAAAAGAAATAAAGAGTCTGTGAGCAAAGGGCTTAAAAGATGTATCAGCAGATAAAGGCAGATCAGGTCTTGAGTCAGGTCAGGCCAAATCTTGTGCTACATGTCATATGAAATAAGAAGGGAGAGGACAGGAAAGTAGGTGATCGATGGGTAGAAATAAACTTTGTCTTGAAAATGGCATGGTGAACGTCATGGTCATGTTGGGTATCAATAAGTTTTATGCTCTTTTGCTGTAAATACGGTATTTGGAACTACTGCAGCTTCATTCTTGCTATTGAACCTGAAGAGAGGCAGATAGATTCTTATCCCACATTAGCGAAGTCCCATAGAGCCGCACAACATTCCTTACTCCTCCCTCAGACAAGCACCTTTATATCTGTATCAGGTGAGTATCTCAGGAGGCAGGTCTAAATCAGGATAATTGGAGGGCGGCTGAATAAAACAGCCCTTTACGAGGATGTGGGTGGGGAATCTCAAAAAATAGAGCAGAATCTGTAGGGAATGGGGACTGTTACCATCCCTAGACCTGTCGGGTGAGAGGAGGAAGCACTTACTGGCTCAATAAGGAATGAGTCCTGGGGATCAGAGGCTCTCCTGAGAGTTACAGTGACCTTTGATGCGGGGATGCAGCCTGTCCTAGACAATCCCACAGGGAGGTGACCTGGGGTGGGGGGAATGCCCTCACTCCCTCCTCCTTCTTTCTGGGATCTCCTGCCAGGATTCTCCCCTGACCAAGGCCCAGCTGGAAGCCAGGGGTTTAAGGAACCAGTCCGATGTGATCCAGTGTCTCCTTGAATGAACATCAGCCTCCCCTGGAAGCCTTAGTCAAACACAGTACACTGGAGCCCCGCCTCGAAGTTTCTGATTCAGTAGGTCTAAGGCAGGGGCAGAGAACTTGCATGTTTAACAAGTTCCCAGGTGATGCTGATGTTGCTGGTCTGGGGACTACATCTTGAAATGCAACTCATATTTGGTCAGCCTCTCACAACAAACAGGAAGACAGATGGAGAGGAGATCTGGAAAGGCAAACAGCCTGTTTACTTTAATTAAAGGTGATGCTGGACTGATTAATGTCACAACCTTTGCCAGGCCTCAGTTTCTTACCTAAGAAATGAGAGAGATCTGCGAGGGCCCTTCTAGCTCATTCTGTGATCCCATGGACCCTGGGGTGCAGAATCTAAGGCCATATCTCTGAATGACCACAAAGGTGACACTTCTTACAGGTAAGGCAATTGTTACTGCTATCGACTATCTGGGGTTGGACAGTAGTTTATGGAATTGTGCACGGGGTTATGTAAATCAATTCGTATCTACGTTTTCTGATTATTTTTCCTATTGGGTGTAGAGCTATTTGGGAAAGGATATAAACAGTTGACTTTTCCATCTTATTTCTCTACGGATGAAAGGAGGCGTTCACTGCATCAGATAAGCTATGTTCCAAAATGGGGGGGAGGGGGCTTTAATTTGTGTAAAATCAGTCATCAAGGAGATACCACAGGAGAATGTATCTAATTAACAAAAGCCCGGTTGGTTTACACGAGCTATGCCTATAGAATTATTATTCGGCGTAACTTAAGAAATACTTTTCACTTTTCAAGAGCTCATTTGTTAAAATCAAAAGAAATCGGTTGTCCTCCTGGCCATCGGTGGCTGTGCACATCTGTGAGTGTGTGCTTAGGTGCGGAATGTTTATGCTTCCCTTGCTGCATGTTTGTTTTTGTGTGCCGTGTATTTACAGCGACGCACATGATGCAGAGGCATAGCTGAAAGCCTTTGGAAAATTCCCATCTGTTCCTTGGTTCCCCTTTTGTCTTTGTTCAATTTTGTAAAAAAAAAAAAAGAATTTCTTAAATTTTTATGCAATGTCTGGTTAAAAATAGACTCCCTCGTGGCAGTCATCAGAGGCAACTTCCAGGAATCTTAAAACATCTTTTGCATAATCCTTCTGCTTTCTCTTCAGGGTATTTCTGACCCAGAAATTGAAGCTGCTTGTAAATTACTGATTCATGTATTCATTCATTCAACTGTGACTACGAAGGCAATTCATGGCTGAAGGACACGTTAGTTAAGTCAGGGGGAAGTGACAGTTCAGTTGGGAATTTGTGTCCCAATTCTGAGAGATGGAAGAGTTTCAGCTTTCTTTAGGCTAGATGTTCATGAGAAGCTTTCAGAGGCCTGGGCCTATGGAATAGTCGGGGCTCTACGGACCTGTTTCTTCATTGGACAAGTTTTATTGAGTATCTACGGCACCTGAGAACTGGTGCTGGTGTCCTATATGGGCTCCTGGTGTCCTGGGCACGGACACGTGCGGGAGGAGCCATAATAAGGTGATGAATTCTTCCAACACATTTCTAAGGTCCCTGAAGACAGAGACTGAGTTGGGCATTTCATGACTGTAGCTCTAGTAGCCTAGAACATACTGGGTGCTCAGTACATACTTGACGACGGCGTGGAAGCACAGAGGAGGAGCTGATGGGTCCTGCAGGGGGTGGAGGAGGGGCCAGGAGGACTCCCAGCTCACTAGGGGAAGAGGGAAGAAGAGCACCCTTACCCCTGCCTTCCTAGGAGGCCCTGGGCAGCCCACACTCTTATCTTTAAGGTTCTATTTGTTTTGACGAATAAATAAAAGAGACCAACAAAACAAGCCTGGATTCTGTTCTAAACATATTACCTCAAGCTGTCAGCCTGAAAATGTCTATAGCATTTTCCATGTAAATTCCATTCTGATGGGCTTCACTGGTCTCTAGGGTGGCAGTGGTTGACTCAAACCAAATTTCTTCCGACTTCGAAATTCACTCATTGTGAACAGAAGAGACCTGAGCATTACACCTGCTGCTGTCCCTTCTTGCCTTCTTCTCGTTCCCTTGTTATTTCTGGGAGCATGGGCAGGATATTAGGTGGGGGTGTCGGTGAATATGGTCAAAGCTGGACATTTTATTTAAATAGGAAGAAAAAGAAAACTCCCAATTGATTGACACTTTTCCAGGAACTGTCTGATTCTGGGTTAAAGAGGCAGGGCATCCTGTTTAGTTAACAGTGGGGGCAGGTGGGGATAGGAGTGGTGAGAGGGGAAACTGTCCACCTGACTTTCTCTTCCTCTGACCAGCCACAGACTGAGACACATGAAGGGACCAGTGGCTGCTGGAGCCAACTGGACAAGTTCTTGAGAGCCAGTTGCTAAATTTTCGGAAATTTTGCCAAGTTGACGTCCATTATTAAAATTAATTATACAAGCTTACAATTTGATAAACTATTTGTTTATAGAAGGTATTAAATGATATAAACTCGTAACTCCCTAATTATTTTACTACATCTTGCTATTTCTTATGCTTTTAAGGTTATTTACATCTATTGTATTGGAATGCTGGAAATAATATATGATGGTATATTACCATCTTTCTCTTCTCCTTTCTATATTAGCTTAAAATTGCCCACGGTGGGAGTGTTTACACCAGGGAAATTGGCAGCGCTAGAAATTTTTTCCCACCAGAGAGTCAGTTATTAAACATTTACTAGCGTACCACCATAAGGGACCTTCTGAAATCTCTTAGGAATAGACTTGCTTAAGTTTCCATAGGCCTTGGGGTGCTATGTGCAGCCCAACTGAGTGATCTCTGAGGATAAGACAGAGATCCTGAGCAATGTTTGCTGGACCATAATATTGGGTCTATTCCTAGCAGCCTGGTTGTTCTGTACTGGGGCAAAACATCATTCTGTAGTTGGAAGTATATAATTATATGATAGAATATAATTCAAATACCACTTAAGTATGCAGTTCAATGATTTTTAGTATATTCACAGAGTTGTACAACTAGCACAATCAATTTTAGAAGATATATCACTCCCAAAGAGACCCTGTGCCCATTAGAAGTCAGTCCTTACTTCCCCTAGTCTTCTCTTTCCCCTCCAAGCCCTAGGCACCCACCAATTTCCTTTCTGTCTCTATAGATTTGTTTACCTGGACATTTCATATAAATGGCACCGTACACTAGGTGGCCTTTTTTTGACTGGCTTTGTCCACATAGCATAATGTTTTCAAGGTTTATCCATGCTGTGCCATGTATCAGTCCTTCATTCCTGAGTAATACCCCATTGTGTGGATATACTACATAAATATATCCTTCCATCAATAGTTGGATATTTGGATTGTTTTCACTTTCTGGTTACTATGAATAAGGCTGCTATGGTCATTCATGTACAAGATCTTCTGTGGATGTACGCTTTCAATTCTCTCTCTCTTTTTAAGATGTATTTATTTGAGAGAGAGAGTGCAAGCAGGGGAAGGAGCTGCTGAGCATGGAGCCCGACATAGGGCTCGATCCCAGGACCCCAAGATCATGACCCTGAGATCATGACCTGATCCAAAACCGAGAGTCGGCCACTTAACGGACTGAGCCACCCAGGTGCCCATTATATGTTTTCAATTCTCTTGGGTATACACATACTGAGAAGTAGAATTTCTGAGTCACATGGAGACTCTATGTTTAACCATTTGAGGGACTGCTAAACTGTTTTCCAAAGTGGCTGCACCAGTTTACATTGACACCAGCCTTGGAAGAGGTTCTAACTCTCCATATCCTTGCTAACACACTATTATCTGTCTTTTTTTTTTAAGATTTTATTTATTTATTTGAGAGAGAAAGAGCACAAGCAGGGGGGTGGAGGGACAGAGGGAGAGGAGAAGCAGGCTTCCCGCTGAGCAGAGAGCCTGACTTGGGGCTCAATCCCAGGACCCCGGGATCATGACCTGAGCCAAAGGCAGATGCTTAACTGAGCCACCTAGGCACCCATACCTGTTTTATTTTAGTCATCCTAGTGGATGTGAAATGGTATCTCACTGTGTTTTTGATTTGCATTTCCCTATGACTAATGATTTTGAACATTTTTTTCATTGCTTATTGGCCATTTATGTATATCTTCTTTAGAGAAGTTTCTGTTCAGGAGTCTTTAAAAAAATGAAGGGAATTTAAGTCTCTCCTAAACCATCTGCTGTCCAAGTTAACTAGTACCCAGTCCCTTTGGCTTTTCCTCATGAGGGCTTCAACCCAGCCCCCTTTGGAATGGCTCCAAGTTCCTGCACCTCACTCTAATTGAGCCAATACCCATGGAAACATCTTTGTGCATTTCTGAAAGACTCACTTTTGCTGCCAACTTTGCAGAAGCTTCACCGAAGGATCCCACCTGCCTCTCATTATAGGTCAGTGATTTAGTCCTTCCCTACCGATTCTGAATAATGTTGGCTGTAGTTGGGTATCTCCTCTCCTCTATAGTGAGATCCTCTCTGTCTGACCTTTGAACTCTCTCTCAGGCCACACCCTGTACCTGAAACACCCCTTCATGGCTAGCTCAAAACCCCTCTTCTTCTGATATTCAAATAATCCTAAAATCAGACTTTTCTCACCAAACCTTTCCCAATAAGCTGGACCAAGATGGTGACTTCTTACCCTTTTCCACCCCCCACCAAAACCCATCTTGCCTGAACTTGCCATCCACACAACCACACCAAAAACTCTTGCACCATTCCTATGTTCATTTCATTTCACTAACACATTTGTTATTTGTCTGGGGCTGGTTTGCCCGGTCATAGCTGTTAGTTTGAATCAGTGAGTTCTACCTTACATTGTGAACTTCTAGAAGAAAGGGGCTTTTCATTCTTGGTTACAGCTACTAATAAGAATGTTCTGCTTTCTGGGTGCTTGGGTGGCTCAGACGGTTGAGCATCCCACTCTTGATTTCGGCTCAGATTATGATCTCAGGATCGTGAGATCAAGCCCCACATCGGGCTTTGTGCTTAGCTGGGAGTCTGTTTGAGATTCTCTCTCCTTCTGCCCCTCCCCCTGCTTGTGCTCTCTAAATAACATAAAATAAAATAAAATATTCTGTTTTCAGACCAGAGAGATTTGATTCAGGTTCTTGCCTGTAGTCCCTCGAGACCGCAGAACTGAAGTGATACTGTTCGCTCCCATAGCACACATGTTAACTAGAGGAAGGGAATGCAAAGCTGAGTGAGACCAACATTCATTAAGACCCTTTTTCATGTGCCCTGCCCTGTGTTTCCTGCTTTAAACATAGCACCTTAGGGATTCTCACCTGAACCCAGTGAGGAAAGTATCATTGTTGTCACTTTCTAGATAAAGTTCAGAGGTTCAATAGTGCACCTGAAATCAAACCATAAGTTCCAGAACCAATATGCAAATTCATGTCTGTGCAAATTTCTCTGTTCCTGTGGCCTCCTTAAGTATATATGGCAAGTAGTACTATTCACCATACTTGTTTAGAAGACAGAGCCTCAGAGCTTTCTCAGTGCATACATTGATCACAAGGGAGGGAGGATGGCAGTGAAAATCCATCTATTCTACACAATTTATCCAATATATGTATTGTACTGATGATGGGTGAGTAGTTTCATTTAGGTACGAGAAAGACAGAAAATACAATGAAGTATGTGTAGACATTCCATTTTTCCCCCCTTGTGATTGTTCTAAGTAGAATTTTCATAGAGAAAAGCCATATGGATCATAAGAATAAGTTTGTGACCCAATTCTTGCCTGCATGATGGTAAGAATGGATTGCTCTGGGGATGGATAAGAGGCTACTATGTATGGACTAAAAATCCATTAAAGGGTCCCTTTCTCTACACATTTCTGGGCTTGTAAAATTTTTTGCAGTCTGTAGCAGTGGATCCAGGTAGTGTCCAGGAGAGTGGAAAGGGTCTTAGGGAAGATTCCACTAAGGCGAAGTGAAAGGCTTTTTTGCCCCCCAACTACGAGCAACTGATTATGAGAACACCATCAGGGCATGCAGGTGGAGTGTAGCTTATTCCAGATGAGGCTATGTCTATCATCTGTCTCGTCTTTTCCTCCTAGGCCTATTTCCCTCTCAACCACTACTTGGAGAGTGGAGAGATGAGGGGTAAGACATGGAAGGGAAAACAGAACAACTCTTTTGACCTATTCCTGATGATTTCACCCTTGGATCTTCACATTTTTATACATCTACTTTTTATTTTAAAATGAAAACTATATGAAACATTAAAGCGACCATTACATTTTACAAGCAGTGTGAATGAATTTAGACCATTTCTTGAGAGGATGTTTTGATAGGAGATCAGCAGGGTGGGGCCAGGGACAGGACTGTATAATGCGTGTATGTGGGTGGGGAGTGGAGGTGGTGGAGCTGGGATTTAGAAAGTAGCCTTGTTGTCTGGAGCTTCTGTTTCTCTTGATTTGTGGGGACAGAACTTGCCACAGAACAATGGCAGTGGTTGAAAGTTCTCCCAGTAGCTGGGAAAGACATAGTCCAATGGACATACAATGTGAGCCATAAACATAAACCATGTGTGTAATTTTAAGTTTTCTAGGAGCCACATTTTAAAAACATTTTTAACATTGTTAAAAAGAAGCAGGTGAAACTAAATTTAATAATATACTTTATTTGGGGGCACCTGGGCGGCTCAGTCGATTAAGCGTCTGCCTTTGGCTCAGATCATGACCTCAGGGTTCTGGGACTGAGCACCGCATCAGGCTCCTTGCTCAGCGGGGAGTCTGCTTGTTCCTCTCCCTCTGCCTCTCCCCCACTGCTTGTGCTCTCTCTCTCTCAAATAAATAAAACCTTTAAAAAATAATAATATACTTTATTTAACCTCCTATATTCCAAATATTATCATTTTGACATGTAATCAATTTTACCTCCTATACTCCTATACTTGTTCACATGGTGAAGGAAGAATCTCCAGGGGCATAAAAGGGCAAGTCCCAATGTATGTTTGCTTTTCATACCATTGCTTGCATCACATTGCCAATATCCCGTTGGCCCAAGCAAGTTGTATGGCCAGCCTCAGAGTCAATGTGAAAGGGAACTATGCAATGGCATGAATTTAGGGAGGTGTTGGTATTTCTATAACAATCTACCATACCATACTTTATAGAATATATGCTATTTATGTTTCATGCTCCCCACATGTGCAGCTTTTTATTTTGGAACTATGGGTTCTTAGAGTGCCTTGTTTTCTGTTATAGCCAGTCTGGAAGATGGTCTCCAATGATTCTGGCTACCTGGTTTTTATATCCCTAGGTACTCTCCTCCCATGTTGAATAGGGTGACCTGTGCAACCAATAAGTTATTGTGAAAATGACACCATGTGACTTCAGAGGCAAGGTCATAAAGAACATTACAGCTTTTGCCTTGCTTACTTGGACCACTTGCCATACTGGACCATACTTGGACCACAGCCAATATTAACTTATCAGTCACATGAATGAGTCATCTTAGAAGCAGACCCTCCAGCCCCACTTAAGTCTTCAGATGCAACTGCAGCCATAGCCAACATCTTGATTGCAACCTGATGAGAGACCCTGAACCAGAACCACCCCTGAAGCCATTCCCAAATTCCTGACCCACAGCAAGTCTGAGATAGTAAATATTTATTATTGTTTTAAGCCACTGAGCTTTGAGATAATGTGTAATGCAACAGTAGGTAACTAATACAATTACCTACTAATTTCATTTAGGAAAGAGATCAAAGGATTAATTAATATGTCATATTTGGTTACATAGAAAAATTAAATATATTTGTCTTCAATACCAAATCTAAATGTTTTCCCTAGAGGTGAAATGTAATTTGCCTTTTATATAAAAATGTTTTTTCTTTTTTTTTTTTAAAGATTTTATTTATTTATTTGAGATAGAGAGATTGAGGGCAAGTGAGCAAGCAAAAGAGAGAGAGAGAGAGAGTGTGAGCACGCAAGCACAAGCAGTGGGGGAGGGACAGAGGGAGAGAGAGAAGTAGGCTCTCCACTGAGCAGGGAGCCCAATGCAGGGCTCGATCCCAGGACCCTGGGATCATGACCTGAGCTGACAGCAGTCGTTTAACCAACTGAGCCACCTAGGCACCCCTATATAAAAATTTTAAAATAAGAAATAAATGAATAAGCAAATTTTATATTTTGAGCCAAACATATCTACCATCATGAAATGTATAGTTCCCTGTAGCAAATGAAACTAACAAATCTTTACTTTGATTTTTATGCAAAAGAGATATATTTTTAAACATTTTAAAGTATACTGAGCTAAGGAATTTAGCTAAACAGCTTGTCCATGGGGACTTCTAAATTTTCTTCAAACAAATCCTAGATATAAAAATGGTTTGTGGAGATTCCCTTGGGAATTCCCCTAAATCCTACTTTACTGCTTGGTACATTATGTGCTCTCAGTACATAGCATTGAGTCATTCGAGATTTAGGCAATACAGTGTTGTGTTGCTTTTCCTTCCACTTCTCTCTGCCTTCTTTTATAATGCCAGGAAATGCATACAAATGCAAATGGTCTTCAGAATGATCAAATCTGCCCATATATTAAAAACTCAGGCTTTCAAAGCTAATGATCATAGCTATTAAAACATAGCCTAACCTCATATACCTGCATCCTAACCCTCGATCTGAGAAAGTGGGTTCATGAACACATGACAAGTTGAGAAGTAGCCTAGTTATTCTGGAGAAGACCCCAAACATTTAAGAATTGGTAATATTTCTGGGGCGCCTGGGTGGCTCAGTCGTTAAGCATCTGCCTTCGGCTCAGGTCATGATCTCAGGGTCCTGGGATCAAGCCCTGCATCGGGCTCCCTGCTCGGCGGGAAACCTGCTTCTCTCTCTCCCACTCCCCCTGCTTGTGTTCCCTATCTTGCTGTGTCTCTCTCTGTCAAATAAATAAAATCTTAAAAAAAAAAAAAAAAAGAATTGGTAATATTTCTGAAAATGGGTGTGAAGGTAGAAATAAAAACAGAAGGAACAATTGAATATTTATTTAAACTATATTTAGGGCCCCAAATACCCTCCTTACCTCAGCACAGTAGATGACTGTCGTGTCCTCTCCCCAGCAGAAGTTTGGGGTTTTATTCTCTGGAGAGGTCTCTGAACTGCAGGATACCAAGCACATACCCTCACCCTGCCCCTAACCCTAACCCTGGATCTGAGAAAAAAAGAAAAAAGAAGATGTGGTGTATATATACAATGGAATATTATTCAGCCATAAAAAAAGAATGAAATTGTGCCATTTGCAACAGTATGGATGGAGTTAGCGAGTATTATGCTAGGCAAAATAAGTCAGAGAAAGACAAATACCATATGATTTCACCCATTTGTGGAATTTAGGAAGCAAAACCAATGAGCAAGGGGCAGGGGAAAGGAAAGAGAGAGGCAAACCAATAAACAGACTCTTAACTATAGAGAACAAACTGATGGTTACCAGAGGGGAGGTGGTTGGGGGGATGTGTGAAATAGGTGATGGGGATGAAGGAGGGCACTTGTGATGAGCACCAGGTGTTGTATGGAAGTGTTGAATCACTATATTGTACACTTGAAGCTAATATTACACTGTATGTTAACTAACTGGAATTTAAATAAAAACTTTTTAAAAATAGCCTAACCATGGAGTGTATGTCAGTTGCCAGCGATAGAATTTATACCACAGACTTACTTTGATAGTACTCTTAATTGTATAACCTCTTCTCTCATTTTGTTTCTCTTCTGGGTTTTTTTTCATGTTTCCTTTTTGCTTTTCAGTGGTTTCCATGTTTTATATCCAGTATCCTGTTTCCTCTTTAGTAAAGACTTCTAAATCTTGAGAAATTAAAAATCCAGTTAAGACATTTGTGGCTATATAATGAATGGAATATAACCTTGTTTATCTAATCCTAACCTTAGAGTAGTCCTATCTTTGTCTTTTTTGGGTGCTTCTGAAGCTTCCTTTTAAATATTGTTTTTCTGGGCCCTTTTCTTGACTTTTGATCTGAGAGCTAGGCATTGTGCATTTTCAAAGCTATTTCTCTTCCTCCTTTTCCATTCTGCCTTCAGGTAAGCTGGATACTTCAACTCTTTCTCATTTTTGTTTTTGCTTTGAGGATGCATTTTGGGGTCCAGCAATTCCTACTTCAGAGTCCTCAGACATGGTCCTGGGCCTTTTTGTTTTATAGGTGCTCCGGCTGCTTGTGTCCTTATTCAACTCTTTGGCCCCAACATAATTCTTCATTCATTCATATTCCTCTTCACTCAGGCTTTCTTCTTCTTTTTCTTTTCTCCTGTAATAGTGTTATCACAAGTTTCATTTCAATCCAGCTACATCTACTTAAATATTAAATAAATAACTCACCAGCTACTCTTAGGGCAGGAAAGAGTTGATTTTTGCTGTCTTAGGGACTATGTCAGGTTTTCTTGGTGCCTCTTATGGTGGGTAAAGTAACTGACATGGTTGCCAAGAAGTTTCTTACTATTTTTCACATTTGCTAAATTTTTTGGTGTTTTTTTTTTCTTTCTTTTTAAATCTGGGCTTATCTCAATAGGTTTTGCTGCTTGTTCCTTTGTTTCAGATTCCACAAACGTAGATATTGGATCTCCAGTAGACCTACAACATAGTATACTTCTATAAACAACATTGTCACACTTCCCGAACGCTCTTTCAGTCCAGGTGCAACTAACATTTTTTGGAAAGTAATTTCTATGACAATTTAGAAGCAGTGTTAAATATGTAAGGATTTAATAACTATATAGATTAAGCTTTTTGCAAATCCTCTATCTTAGAAGGTCAATGAATTTTAACTTGAATATTAAATATATATAATCTATATCTATATCATATCTATATCTATCTCCTAACCAGGTAAATATTTTTAGTGTTTTATTATAGGTAGTACATGGAGATTAAGAACCCAACTTTTAGAGTCAAATGGAGCTGGAGTTGAATCATGGCTCCATCGTTTACTGAAGTAATTTCTCTGAGCTTTGGCTGCCTCATCTCTCAATGGAGATAATAATATGCACCATGTGGGGATTATATGACATAACATATAATAAAGTACCTAGCATTGTACTTATGCGAGTCAGTGGTATCTGCCATTATCTTCTTTGTTTGGATAAGCTATATGTGTTTCTTGACCCTTCCATATCGTGCATTTGTTTTGTGCCAGGGAAGATGTTTCCATAGCAAGAAATTTATTCAAGTATTGCACTTTGCAATGATTGTCTAACATTAACTTTCTGTTTCTAGGCATGATTATAGCTCTTTCTATCTGTGAAGTAAACCCAAAAGAAGTTGAGATATTCAATTAAGTAATAGAGATTCTCACCTGAGACACAGGGTCATTAAAAAAAAAATCAAGAAGTTGTTGCCAATACTATATGTCACGTGAAATCCAGACTCTTCCCTATTTGGAATACTTGGTCTAGTAGAACTTAATGGCAGGCTCAGTCTGGCCATAATTTTCTTGGAGTTTCTTATCATTTATTCATTCATTCAATAAATGAAAGAGAAAGACCCCAAACTAATCAATTGTCAAGGGTGAACAGGCCCAATCCAACCCCAGTCCCAGCCCCAGTTCTGTCTTTTGTCTACAAGTTGCCTACACTTTGTCTGATGCCACCCTGGATGTGGAAAAAGGAGTAGAAGAGAAGCCAAGAGAAGGCGTGCCACTTGGGCAGCCAGTGTTTCCTCCATTTGACATGGAAGGGACACATGGATTTCCTGTGGGTTTTGTATACAGTTCAGAAAATGGCTGGACTTAAACTATCTTCAGGTACCCCACCCAGAGATGTGTCCTCCAGGCAGGGGCAACTCTATGTGCTGTGTTGGGGACTGTGGGTAGAAAGAGCTCAAGCTTGAGCCTGAGCCAGACCTCCATGCCAGGGAACTACACGGCAGAGAAGGCCATCTGAAGACTCATCCAGGGAACCCACAGATGTGTCCCAGCAGAGACCTGGCATGCAGACCCTACCATACGAAAGTCAGACTGTGTGAAGAAGCTATGGCAATCCAGAGAGAGGAGATTGCCTTTCACTCTGGACAGCCCAGCAAGGAGCTGCTCCTATGCACTCTGCTCCACCTCCTGCCTGCCCACTGAATAGGCCAAGTCACTGGATGAGTGTGAGTGAAAGTGTTTGCAGACTGCCTTCCCATCCCTTATGCTGAACTGCGGGGGGAAGAGGAGAAGGACTTGGAATGGAATGTAAGGTTAGTATTTTCTAAAGAAAACATTTAATTGTGCAAAATATCAAATGTAAAGATAGAATAGTGTAGTAGCTTCTACCAATCAGCTTCAGTAATTAGGAACTCAGCCAAGCACATTTCATCTATGCCCTCCAACTTCTTCACCCCCAATTATATATGAAGCAAGTCCTAGATATTATACTATTCCACCCATAAATATTTTAGTATAAGTCTCTAGAAGATAAGAACTTAAAAACAACCATTAGATCCCTGAATGTTATCACATATTCCCTGAGTGCGTCATACTTTTTTATGGTTTATTTGAATCAGGACCCAAATAATTCCATACGCTGCAATTGGTTTTTATGTCTTTTAAGACTTTTAATCTATGGTTTCCTCCTACTACTACTTTTTTCTCTTGCAACTTATTTATTGAAGAAACTCTGTTGTTTTCCTGTAGTTTCCCACAGTCTGGATTTTGCTGATTGCTTCCATGTGATGTTGTTGAACATGTTCTTCTGTCCCTGCATTTTCTGTAGATTGGTAGTTAGATCCAGTGGCTTGGTCAAGTTTAAATTATTGTGATTTTTTTGGCAAGACTATTTTGTAGGTGATGCTATGTTCTTCCCTGAGAGGAATGTAATATCCAATTGTCCTGGCCTCTGTCTTTTTTAATTGTGGTAAAATCATATATATGTATATATAATTTCCCATCTTAGCCATTTTTAAGTGTACAGTTTACTAGTGTTAAGCACATTCACATTGTTGTGTAGCCAATCTTCAAGGCTTTTTCATCTTACAAAACTGAAAGTCTATGCCCATTAAACACCAACTCCCCACTTCTCCCTCCCCTCAGCTCTTGGTAATTGTCTCTATAAATCTGACCACTCTGGATACCTCATATAAATGGAATCATACCATATTTGTCTTTTTGTGGCTGTCTTATTTCACTTAGCATCATGTCTTCAAGTTTCATCCATGTTGTAGCATGTGTGCAAGTTTCCTTCCTTTTTTAGGCTGAATAATATTCCATTGTACACATTCTGTTTAACCATTCATCTGTCAACGGACACTTAAGTTGCATCCACCTTTTGGCTACTGGGAATAGTGCTGCTATGAACATGTGTATACAAATAACACTTTGAGACCCTGCTTTCAATTCTTTGGGGTATATACCGAGAAGAGGAATTGTTGGATCATATGGATATTCAATTTTTAATTTTTTTTGAGGAACTGCCATACTGTTTTCCTTTCCCACCAACAGTGCAGAAGGGTTCCAATGTGTCCACATCCTTGCCAACACTTGTCATTCTCTGGTTTTTCTTTTTTCTTTTCTTTTCTTTCATTCTCCTCCTCCTCATTTTCCTCCTCTTCCTTTTTATTATTATTATTTTTGGCTGTAGTCATTCTAATGTAATGGGTGTGCAGTGATATCTCATTGTGGTTTTGATTGGTATTTCCCTGATTTAGTGATGTTGAGCATCTTTTCATGTGCTTGTTGGCCATCTGCATGCCATCTTTCAATGTCTATTCAAGTCTTGTCAGCGATGTGATTTACAAATATCTCCCCCATTCCCTAAGTTGTCCTTTCACTCTGTTTATTGTGTCCTTTGATGCACAGAGGTTTTTGATTTTGATGTAGTCCAATTTCTTTATTTTTACCTTCGTTACCTGTGCATTTTGTCTTATCCAAGAAATCCTTGCCGAATCCAACGTCGTACAGCTTTCCCCCATTTTCTTCTTTCTTTTAGTCATCATTGATGATCATTGCCAAGATAACTATTTCATCAGAGGTTCCAATATTCCAATTCTGTTCTTCTTCATTTATCAGCTGGAATGCTTCTATGAAGAGAAGTTTCTCCTCATCCGCTACTTTATTACCCTAAGCCTCATTTTAAACATGAAAATGTGTTCTTTCTCTCTACTTACAAGTTATCAAAACGATGTCTTAGTTCCCTACCA
The DNA here is from genome assembly GCF_004348235.1 of Phoca vitulina. Taxonomy (NCBI): domain Eukaryota; kingdom Metazoa; phylum Chordata; class Mammalia; order Carnivora; family Phocidae; genus Phoca; species Phoca vitulina. Next base: position 72,080,032 of record NW_022589708.1, read on the forward strand.
TCCTCAAAATAAGACAAATGAGTTGAGTTTTTTTTTTTTTGAGTTTCACTATGAACTAACAGATTTAATAATTTTTATGTGTTTAATCTACTACAGTTATTATTTTTTAGTATTGATCAAACGTTTCCACCTTTAGACTCTTCAAGTTGGCTCCCGAATTATTTTGGCATGGCCCCAGAATTCTTTGATTGATTCCTTGCTTTCTGGTGTTCTAAGATATTTGAGGCTTCTCTTACACATTTCCTGTCCCAGACAGAGAATTGGCCATTGGAATAATATTTAAGTATGGCAGTACTGAGATTTTAAAATCTAGAATGAGACAGCTTTAGTAATCTCAATATTGTACAATTGGACCGAACTATTCCAAGATTCTTGACTATCCAGAACAGCATAATTGGGTAGCCATGGGAAAACATAAAATTATTTCATGTGTATGCCCCCAATGAATTGAAAATTCTCAATAAATGTATAGACGTCCAAGTGGAGGGGTCAAGGAGGCAGTTGGAGGCATAATTTTAGAGCTTAGGGAGAAAATCCAGGCTGAATGCACTGATTTGGGAGTTATCCACATAGACTTATATGTAAATCTAAAGATGGATGAGATGATCTAGAAAGAAAATGCTGAGAGGAAAGAGAAAGTCGATGCCAGAGCCTGGGGTATGCTGACATTTAACCACTGAGAGGAGGTGAAACCACCAAAGGAATCTAAAATGCTTAGTGAATTAGGAAGAAACCAGGATATTAAGGTAGTTTTGAAACCAAGAGAAAAGTGTACTTCAAGGAGGTAAGTTGTGTCAAAGAGAAAGGTTAAGAGAGAGAAGGACAAAAAAGTGACCCTTGGATTTGGCAAAGTGAAAATCATTGTGACTTGGACAAGAAAGTTTGCTGAGGATTGATGGGGATGGAGGCATCAATGGAGTGGACTGAGGAGATGGACTGTGTCTTCATGGAGATTGCAGAATAGTGGGTTCCAGCCGTGCCACCAGATGAGAGGCCAAGGAGTCTCATTACCAAAGGCCAGACCCCCAAACAAGGAAGCAGAGCACCATATTTGAGTGAACAGCTTGGAGCTAGAAGGGGACAGCAGACTAGGGGCACACCAAGCTCACTGCTTATCTGCTTATTTTTTTTTTAATTATGGTAAAAAAAAATACATAGCTTCTTAGTCATTTTGCAGCATACAATTCAGTAGTATTAAGTGTATGCACATTGTTGTGCAACAGATTTCCAGAATTATGTCATCTTGCAGAACTAAAACTCTGTCCCTAGTAAACAACAACTCCCCATCCCCTCTCCTCCCAGCCACTGGCAGCCACCATTCTACCTTCTGTCTCTATGAATTTGACTGCTCTAGCTATCCCCTATCAGTTACCTGCCTGTTTAAGAAGGCTGAACTCAGATCCCAGAGAGCTAGATATGTGTGTGGAGGACCCTACAGAAACTGTCCGGACTGCACAGGGAAGATGCAAGCACAGGCTAGCAAGTCCCAGATGAGGGCAACAGCAGCTAACCCAGAGCAGCATTTTGGGAATCCAGAGATAAAAGAGAGACCACTGAGTGGGTGGGATGCTTCCACAGCCTGCAGCTGCCTAAGGAATGAGCCGGCGTGAGCTGAGGATGGATGGGGAGAGGAGGAAGATTCCAATGCCGCACGTGGAGAGAGGCAGCGGGGATGGCTGTGGTGACACCATTAGGGAGCAGAAAGATGCAGGGTGCCGTCAGCAACAGCTGCATGAGGCTCAGAGTGAGGACTCTGCCAAATCAGCCCCTCTTCTCAAAGACCGAATGGTGGAAGAGCGGGGTGAGGTCCAGAACAAATGTTTCTACCCAGCCTCACTTGGAGCGGACTCCAGCCAGCTTGGGAATAAGGACTCAGCCCTCCTCCAGCCCTGTACCCCGGGGAGGCGGGGCTAGGAGGCCACTTCAAAGGACAGGCGGCATCTAGCGCACTGAGGCCATTCAAGAGGCTTGAAGATGATCTGAAGTCAAGGTGCCAAATGTTGCAGCCGATGTCTCAGATTTTCCAATCCCGGTGCAATAACATGGGGTGGCCCAGACTGAGTTCCTTAGTTACTTCCTTAAAAGCCTATACTAGGGGGAGGTGGTGACAGGTGAGTTCACTTGCTAATTCAGTGTACTCATGTGCATGTGGTGATGGCAATGTATGAATTTTAGCCGCCATACCAACTGCCTGACATTCAGTGTTGTAGACTATTGTTTAGTTTCCTTCCTGGTAGATTACCTAGAATGCAGGGGCCCCTGCTTTTCATCCCAGTCATGCCACCTACTAGTTGTATGACCATGGCTGAGTCGCTCAACTCCTCTGAGCCTCTGTAGAAGATCTGTGATGAGAATAAATAACACCTACCCTACAGAATTGTCTTATTAAATAAAACCATGTATATGAAGTTAATTTATTAATTGCATATTACCAAACCTTTACATCTTTTTTTTTTATCCTTAAAAGACACAATTTGTAAAATTGTCGATAAATTGAACTCCCCTCCATGGCTTCCCATTGCCATGCAATAAAACTCAAACTCCTTACCTGGCCTCAGAGTCCATGTGATGTCCCTGCCTAATTCTCTGACCTCATTTCTTAGCACCCTCTTGCTCTCTTTCATGCAGATTCTTATCACACTGAATTCTGTTCCTTAAGCATTCCAATATTGTTCCCAGTTCAGGGCCTTTGCGATTGTTCTCCCTCCTGCCTGTGATGCTTCACACGTGGCTCAATCCTTCACCCCACACTGGTCTCAACTGAAATATAATTCAGTTGATCATCATAGCTAATGTTGTTCCCTGACCTGTTGATGGTCTCTATTATGGTAACCGATTTTATTTTCTTTATGAAATTATCACTCTCTTGTTTATGTATGTTTTACTTATTGTCTATGTTCCCTACCAAAAGGCAGATAAAGAATAGAATTTTGTCTTATATATTTTTGTATCTCTCACCTAGAATGGTGCCTGGCTCATAGGAGGAGTTTAATAAGTATTTGTAGAAGAAACTGTTTACTGCTAGGGAGATTCTTTGTGTTAGATTTTTAAGTAGCTACATTCATGGAAGCAAAATAAATTTGAAACAATAATTTTATATCACAAAGAATCTGGTTCTTCAAATCTATCTATATATTTTTACATATAACATTGTATTAGTTTCAGGTGCACAACACAGTGATTGGACAAGTCTGTGTGTTATGCCATGCTCCCTACAAGCGGATCTCCCATCTGTTATCATACAGCACTATTACAACACCATTGACTATATTCCCTACCCTGTACCTTTTATTCTAGTGACTTATTCATTCCACAACTGGAATGAATTGTACCTCCCACTCCCCTTCACCGATTTTGCCCATCCCTCCCCCCCTTCCCTCTGTCAACCGTCAGTGTGTTCTCTGTATTTATGGGTCTGTTTCTGCTTTCTGTTTGTTTATTCATTTGTTTTGTTTTTCAGATTCCACATATAAGTGAAATCATATGGTATTTGTCTTTCTCTGTCTGATTTATTTCACTTAGCATTATCCTCTAGGTTTACCCACGTTGTCACCAATGACGAGATCTCATCTTTTTATATGGCTGAGTAACATTCCATTGTATGTATATAAAACATCTTCTTTATCCATTCATCTATGGGCTGCTTCCATATCTTCGCTATTGTAAATAATGCTTCAATAAATACAGGGGAACATGTGTCTTTTTATATTAGTGTTTTCGTTTTCTTTGGATAAATAGCCAGTAGTGGAATTACTGGGTCATACGGTAGTTCTAATTTAAATGTTTTGAGGGATCACATACTGTTTTACACAGTGGCTGCACCAATTTACAGTCCTCTCAACAGTGTATGAGGGGTCCCTCTTTTCCACATCCTCCACGTTCCTGGAAGCAAAATAAATGTCAAACTTAATAATTGTATATAATTGTAAAATAATTATAATTTACATTATATTATATTTGCACCATATTATAATGGTAATTTTATATAAATTTTATAAGTAGGTTTTATAGCCTTAATAATTATATCATAGAGAATCTGGTTCTTCATGCCTATATATATTTTTTTAATCAAAAATTATGTTTGTATTGAATGTTCTTTTGTTATCTACTCTTTCATCAGTGACACAGATGTTTCTCCTACATCATTTTTAAATGGTGACATGTGGATGTACCGTATTCTATTTAACCAATTTCCTGTGGTGCGCATACTAAGGAATGCTGGGTCCTGATAAATATCCTAAATTTCCCTCCAGAAAGGCTGTGCCAATTCACACTCCTACCAACAGTGTAAAAGAGATGCATTTTCCTGAACCCTGCCAATAATGAATTTTATCACTAATAGAACAAAACAACATTTTTTTGCTGATGTGATAAGTGAAGAACTATCTCATTGCTTTATTTTGCATTCCTTTATCTGCTTGTAAATGTGAACTATTTTTCTTTGCTTTTCTATCATGTTGTACTTCTTCCCTTATGAATGTTCTCTTCGATTTTTTTGTTGGGTCTGTTTGGTTTTGTTGCTGATTTTCTATTGTAGTATTCATCTTTTATTGATTTTCAAGAGCTCTTTTTATAGTAAGGTGGTTGACCTTTGTTACCAATTGCAAGTATTTTCCCAATATATTATTTGCTTTTTAATTTTGGTTAAATTAGGTCCTGAGGTCCTGTAAGTCTCTAGCCAGGCTCATGTCTTGGAACCTAAGCCAGCCAGAAGGAAAAGTTCAGCTCAGTGAAATCTAAGTCCCAGCAACAGCAGGCCTGGGGCCCTGGACAGTACAAGTTCAGGCCAGGGTATCTGAGATGTTCAAAGAATTCAGAACTAAAGACTACCAAGCCAACCTCTAGAACAACCAACTACTCTTTACTTACTGATGGGCTTACAGAGTACCTTCCACTTCTGATCCAACGGTGTTTAAGTTTTAAATAGGAACTTTAAAGATCCAAAGGAATGAAGTTGTAATGATGAAATGATAGGTATTAGAAATCTTTTAAAATGATTTTACATACTTTCTTCCATAAAGCAGTCTTCCTCTGCCTTCTCAGAAAGCCAGTGTGCAATCATGGCTAGACCTGTGGAGAGAGATCCTCAGTGAGGAATATTTAGTGTGTGTATGTGTGTGTGTGTGTGTGTGTGTGTGTGTGTAAGGAGGAAGGGGAGTGCATCATATTACCTTCCATGTCCAAGTGGTCATTTTTGATAAAATGCTTTTCAAGGAAATACATGTGTGGATGTCCTCAAACAGGTGAGGCTGCCTTTCAATATGGCATGATTGCTAGAACCTATTGCTCATCTTTTGCCAAAGACTTCCGGAAGATGGGTGAACCTTTCCTTGGTCGAATCTAACTCCTCTTGGAATGTAAACCTACCTCTCTTGTTCCCTTACCTGTGGACAATGCTCCCTGTGTCCCCTCTTCTGCCCCAGGGACTGTTATTAAATACCGCTCAGCCGTCCCACCTCTGGACTTCAATAAGGCCAGGGTTGCTCTGGCCTCGCCTAGCGGAGGGCTTAGTCCCCAAACCTTCCCTCAGTCCGTTTCATTGGTAACTTTCTATTCATTTCTGCCAGTTCTGCTTTGTGTCAAAAGTGTCAGAGAAGAGGGAAGACGATGAGTTATAAGGTGGTGGGCAGGAGGAATGTGAAAATAAACAGCTAAGGCCCCAGGAGCGATGATCCCACTAGGTCAGATTCTAGTTTTCTCCTGTGCCTTGAGGCACTTGCTGACGTCCCAGGGAATCCCCAGGTGCCCGGCAGGGGCCTCTCTGTGGCCAGAAAACCTGATGGTATCAGCAACATGGAATCTAGTTCAGTGGGGGACCGTGGTGTTTTCCAGCTGTATGAAAAGCACAGTATCTCATGCTAAATATGGTTCCCTTCACGAAGCATGTAAAAAGAATCATCAAAGAGCTTCATAAACATGTATGGCAAAAATACTCGATATGAACATTTTAATCAGAATGTGTGTTTTGACAGAGGCGGAAGTTTAATGTGTCAAATGTTCCTACATAAATCCCCCCACCCACGCTACTCTGTTAACATACGAGCACATCCAACTGTTGCAGGCTTGTTACAGGATTTGCGTGTGTGTGTGTCTGCAAAGCTTTAACAGACCTTCAGAAAGCCAAGCTTTGTAATTATAACCTACCTTTCCTAAACCACAAGAGTTATTTAAAAAGCAGATATTCTTCACTGCCCGTGTTCCATTCCGACCTCTTACTCACTATTTCCTATAGAACCGGGTTCATCATCCCTTGTTTATTAGGCGTAAATATGTTTCTATCTGTGTCCTGGCGGTTCACTGGTATTTGTTATTTTATTGACTGTCCCCTTGTGCCCTGGGGCATCAAGGCCTTTTTTTTTTTAAAGGTAAAATGAGCAAAATTTTGTCTGCTTATCTTTCTCTTTTAGCAGACCTGTAGCAGGATGGCTGCAAGAAACACATAATGGCCTGTTGGAACCTCTCTATCATGAAACTATGCAGATCCTACAGAGCTGGTCCTCACGTCATCTCACGTAACAATCTGGAAAGTAAAACTAATCTCACTCTCCATCATACGACACACAGTTTAATGTGGCGAGAGCTGGAACCAAAGCCACAAGCGATCATACATGACTTTAATCAGTTCAAAGGTATTTTATTGAGAAACTACTATGTGCTTATCACTAGTTGAGATTTGGAGGAATCTCAGTAGAGACTGAGATGAGTAGAAATGGGCAGGAAAGGAAAACCCTTTTCTGATGTTAATCCTCCTTTAGATCAGTAGGTCCTACCTTTTCCAAGTTCTTTAGAATAGGAATAATCTCACAAGGGGGCAATAAACAAATATTTCCCCAACCAGCCTGCTCCATGTCCTAGATGTTTCATATCACCCTGTCTTCTTTAGGGTCTGTCAAGGCCAGGGTAAAGAACGAAGCCAAGAGGAAGAAAGGCTTCAGGCACAGGACAGAGATCTGCTCCACCAAAACTTCATCCAGTTCCCAATTTTGACTCGCCTTTCCTCAGTTCCTTTGTACATTCTTCCTTAATCTCCAGTGAGTTTTCCACCCCACAGCATTTCCAACAATTCCATCTGCCTCCCCAGCCAACAACGTCCTTGGTATTTATAAAGTTTGTTGGTAATGCCACCAGTGAAATTATATTATAACATCTATTCAACAAACCAAGACCTCTCCAAACCCTACCTAGCCAGACTCTTTTATTGGAAGTCATCTTTGTTATGATGCATTTTATGATCTCTTTGAGTTTGTAGTATTGGGATTTGAATCGTAATAGCCCTGGAATGTGGCATCAGGTCCCATTTATCTTACAAATTCCAGGAAACTGAAGACCCCAATATATGGTTTTGGTGGCCTGCTTGGAAAAGTGGCATGGGTGCTTACATGCTAACTACATGCTATTTGGGGATACTGTCCATGGGAAATGGGCTTACAGAAACTTTATTCGCCCATCTCTTGAAACCATGTAGGGTAAAAGTACTTAGATTTGTTTGTTAACATAGTCAGTAGGAGTCGACTGTGTTTTTTTAGTTCTACTCCATACATAAAGAGCACTTGTGGACGCAGGGCAATCTGTAGGTGCTGAATGGGAACCAGCCAAAATGGCCTGGTCTCTACACTCAGGGCACCTGGTCCAGTATGGACGGAGGCAATGGCGGGTGCTGGGACACCACAGTGCCAGGCAGAATGTGTCACGTGGCATGAGAAGCATGTGCGCGACGTGTGGTAGGGAGTTCAGGGTGGGAGAGGCCCCCTTCAGCTGGGGCGAGGAAGCCAGCTCTGCAGGGCGCAGCCGTGTTATCTGGCAGAGTGGAACAGGGAGAGAGGCCACCAGGAGCCCACAGCACCTGCTGTCCCATTGGGAAGGGAAGGGGACGGGAGAGGAGGGAAGGGAGAAGACAGAAGACACAGAGAAGGGAGATTACAAAGGACTTGTCTAGGATCTGGTGCAGAATGAGAAGAGGCAGGGGGCAAAACTCACTTGCTCGGCTCTCGATAATAATAATTGTCATAGCAACAGCCATATGCTGACCACTTAATATGTACCAGGCACTTGGCTTTTCACCCATTAATTCTAAGGAACCCCCCGCCGCACACACACACACCGGCCCTGGTTTACAGATTAGGACATTGAGGCCCAGCTACTGCACGTCAGAACTGGGGCTTAACCTGGCATGTCTGACCCAAGGCCATGTTTCCTTCCCTCCATCGTGTTGCCAAGTGACGGCGAGAACGGTGATTTCTGAGGGTTTTACAGAGCTGCTGTTCTATTATATCTGTTTATTTCCATGTCTAGTCCATTCATTCTTTTAGGACTTCTCAATACTTTGGTTTCTGCAATGTCACTGCGCGGCAGAGTCTGGGTCCTCCAGATTGCCTGGCCAGGGGGTCTGAGTGTGAACAGCTTTCCCCTCCGCCAAGTCCTATCACAGGACAGCGTTTACTTAACTGAAAGTGCTAGATACCACGTGTCCCTGTGCACACTGACCATCCCTGGGGAGTGTCAGTCCACAAAACCTTTCCTTCTTTTCCCAAGCAAGTCTGCGAGGCCTTGAGGTGGCCCTGATCCTGCACTCAGTGCGCTTCCCGCCGTTCCCGAGCGCAGGATTGCGGCCGAAACCCGCGTCTGCCTCTCAGATTGCTCAGGGCTGTGATTGCTTCACTTGCTGCCTGTGGAGTGGATGGCCCGCGCCCGGGGCCGCCAGGCATTCCTGGGGACTCACCAGCCAGGCAGGCCCTCTGATGTGGCCGAGGCCCTCAGCACGTTGGGTGCCGCATTTTCCCCTGGATTGCTTTTCCTCCGCCTCTCAGGCAGAGCCTGGCCCGCTCCGTCCCCCAGGCACCTGGAATGCAGCACGTCCCATATTACCCACATTGCAGAATCCAATCAGCCTCTCCCCCTGGAGGGGAGCCCCTTGAGGGTTGAACTGTTTCTAATTCAGCTGAAAACGGTGGGTCCTCCCCCCCCCACCCCAGGATTTGGCACTTCGCTACATTCCATACATATTTGCTAGAAAAACAAACACGGAGTCTTCAGTGAGGTAAGGGCGAGCCCTCCAAGGGGACATGCCTGCAGGCTGTTTGGATCTGGGCCACTAGAACTTTGGAGAAAACTCAGGCCTAGGGAAAGAACTTTGGAGACAGAAATATGAAGAGGATATCTGATCCACTGAAGGGAAAGCGGGTGAGAAAAAAAATCAGGACATCCCAGAGCAGTGCAGAGGGAGAGGCGCACCCCAAATGTTTCTGAGTTTTTGAGTTCAGAGGATACCAAGTAGATTATATCGTGACAACTGCAATGCAAGGTGAGGCTTTCTTTTCCAGCGAAATAGTGCCACACTAAATGCGTTTGCTGGAGATCTAGAAATATAAAATGAATTTGAACCCATGTTGCTCCACCCTGGGGAGAAGAAATAGTATGTATGGAGTTCCTATTCTGTCCTTTTCCACTTTATGTCATCGTCCCAGCAACTCGGTGAGGTGGTTTTGTTACAATCATTTGAAAGACGAGGAAATTTCGTCTCAGAGAAATTAAACAATTACTCAGCATCCCTCGAATGTGAAGTCTGGTCTCCATGACTTCAAAGAGCTGGATCTGCTTCGTTTTCAGCTTTAAGGCAGGCCCTCCCCTTGGCGTCAGATCTTCTGCAGCCTGCACATCTCCCGGAGCTGCTGGAGAAATCCCAGCTCATTTCAGCCACAGGAAAGAGACCAAACTTCAAAGTCCCCTGGGGATGTTACCTCATCTGTTCTTAGGTCAAACACTTTCTTTTCATTGTCAAAGCAGCCTCTACTTGTGCGTCCGTTTTTCCAGCCGCGGCTGACATCTCTGTCTACGGACCAGGCCAGAGGGAGGTAGCACCTCCCGCCGCCCACTGCCCTGCATTCCCCGGGCTCCGTGAGCCGCCCCTTTGGCACATCCTGCTGCCTATCTTGTGCTCGTAACAAGAGGCCCCTTGACCTTTCTCCACTTGGCTTGCTTCTGGAGACTGAAGCTATTAAAAAACAAACAAATAAACGAACAGTAACTTGAGGTTATGTTAAAAACCTGTTAGAGGAAACCAAATGCCTTTGATGAGTAATCACACATAAAAAAGGGAATTAATTTTATGGCATAATGAGCACTAATATGCTGGCCTAGGGATACCGGATGGTAATCAGGCACACACGTCTAAACCCTGCTGCCCCTGGAGAAGGGACTGATGGCAGAGAGGCGTCCCAGCCCCGCTGGGGGGAAGGAAAGAGTGTGGGGCTCCCCCCCCGCTCCTCACTGGCTTAGCACTTTGGACCAGCCCGTGACCTCACAGAACTTACAGGATATAAAAGGAGGGCTCTTTGTAACTTTGTAATTGTTAAACACTTTTTCCTTTCTGGACCTACCCCTTGTTTTTAACCAATCCAGCCAGCCTCTCTATCTTTTCACTGGTGACTTTAGTATATTCACATGTATTTTGGTAACTGATCTATTTGGACTTATTTCTACTACCCTATTTTTGTTTTCTATTTGCCATGCTTCCTCCCTATCTCTGTTTTTAATTAATGAAAAGTTTGTTTGTTTGTTTGTTTAACTCAGAAAAGCTGTAATACTCACAGTTATGGTCTTTACAGAGGAAGGATACAGATTAAAATCAGCAGTGGCAAAAGGCACATGAGTGGAGTCCAGAAGGACCAAGCACAAGCCTCCAGCTGTCTTCTCCCAGAGGATTCATGCTCACGGCATCCTGTTCTCCCAGCAACAATGTGTGACACACGCAGAGGGGAGTGCTAACTAGGGAAACTCACATGAGTCTTGGTGTCCAGGGTTTTTGTTGGGGGTCAGTCACTTTGACACTTTTGTTACTTGGGCCTTTGGTGTCATGACCAACAAATCATTGCCAAATCCAATATTGTGAAGCTTTCGTCCTATGTTTTCTTCTAAGAGTTTTAGGTCTTACATTTAGGTCCTTGATCCATTGTAAGTTAATTTTTGCCTGTGGTGTCAGGTAAGGGTCCAGCTTCATTCTTTTCCATGGATGGATGGATATCCAATTTTCCGAGCACCATTTGTTGAAAAGACTATCTTTTCCTCCATTGAATGGTCTTAACACTCTTGTCAACAATTATTTGACCATATACACGAGGGCTTATTTCTGGGCTCTCTCTGCCTTTGATTTTTTATCCCCACTTTTTACCTCTGCAACTTTGGAAACACAACATTCTACTTCTAATTCTTTAGTGGTTCTCAAACTTGAGTGTGCACCAGAATCTCCTGGAAGACTTCCCAAAAAAGACCACTGGGCTCCTCATCCCACACTTCTGATTTAGCAGGTCTAAGATGGGGCCTGAGAATTTGCATTTTCCTTCCTTCCTTCCTTCCTTCCTTCCTTCCTTCCTTCCTTTTTTTTTAGAGAGGGAGAGGGAGAAAGAGAATCTCAAGCAGGCTCCACAGCAGGCTCCACACTGGGAGCCCAATGCAGGGCTCGATCTCACAACCCTGAGATCATGACCTGAGCTGAAATCAAGAGTCAGATGTTTAACCAACTGAGCCACGCAGGTGCCCCACAATCTTTTTATGATAAGGAAACTGAAGCATAGAGAGATAAAATAATTTTCCCATGGTCATAATGCTAATGGATGGGATTGCTGACATTTGAACCCAGGCACTCTCCTTCCATCCCTTCTCCTGTGCGATGTCATCTCTGAAAACAATAGGTATAATATGGTAATTACAATTGCAACCAAAAAATATGTTAATACTTGTGTCACTCCTCTCACTCAAATTTAGATAAGGAGGCCCAAGGCAAATGAAATCATATTCTGACTGTTGTTAGATTTAGTTTACTTTTTCCTACCTTCCTTCCTTTTTTCCCCAATAATAGATTTGGAATAAGATGGCAGCCCCATGAAAGTGGGATCACAGGGATCATGTCACACAGTGAACAGAAGGTCAGCTTTGCCAGCAGCTCAATGACAGCTACTCCTGATCAGGGTGTCTTGGCAGTGGCAGACACTGGAGAACACATCCTCAGAGGCCACTTGATGATGGTTTTATGACTTCACTTCCTTGAAATTTCCTGGGAAAATGTGGCTGTCCTGTTACCATCACAGCTGAAGGGTCTCTTGGCATTTCTCCACTGTGGTTGATTAACCACAGGGCAGGGCTGGTGAAAGGGAGGGGTATGAGGTACGTCGGGGTGGATTATGACTCAAGACCAATGTTTTATCCTATTTTACTTTCTATATATTACCAGTTTATTTAGGAGTCTAAACTCATGTGTTTAAAACAGAAAATGTTTAAAATTGTTTTCTAATAATTTTGTCCAACCAGCCTTGTCAAACTTTACCAACGAGTAGCTCATTCATTATTTATACCTTTGTCAAATTTTATAATTCTTAGGCATTCTTGTCTTAGAACAGTCTCATTTTGAATATTTAAGACTCATTCACTCCCATTCATTTCCAAACTTGTACCTCAAAAGTCATTCCAAGGTTTTTCCCCCTCATCTACCCAGTACCAACTAGACCTGTCTTGGTTCTTGGGGCTTATGAGGTTAAATGTGGTTTGTACAAGTGTGATTGAGAGCAGGTTTGATTCCCCTGACAGGATCAGATTTGATTTAATAGGCAACATTCCAGACCACATGGCTCTGTAAGTTGTGCTGGCTTCTTTCTCCTCCCCGCTCCCCCCATCTCACTGCCCCTGTCCATACCAAAGATGTTCCATCTCATACCTCTTGATCCTGGGATTATTATTCCCTTCAGGTTAACTGTCTTTGATCTGGTATCAGCCATGTGACCCAAGCCTAGTTATTTTCACTGGAGTCTGTTTGACCTGCTGGAAACATACACATCTTTGTCTAGTCAGATGGTGGGTGTGGCTGTTCCACTGCGGAGACCTCTCTCCATCTTGCCATCATCTTGAAGTTTCTCTTCCTCTTCCTCAACTAAGAGGGGCAGATTAGAACTCTACTAGATAAGCTGATGTTCAACCAGGGAATAAAATACAACTCTCCTCCTCTTGTAGTCTTCCCAAGCCTTTATAGCTGATTCTCTCTTGGGGTCTTACCCTTGGTTTTAGAGAATGGAAGGAAATAGCTTCTTTTCATAAACACTGTATTAGTCAAAAAGCAGAAGACTCCTTTACCTCTTAAACTTTTTCTTATAGTCACTGGGTGTGGGGTGGGGTGGGAAAGTAGGATTGTCTCTGAACTTGTGCCTCTTATAGGCTCTGAGGTGAAGAGATAACCCCAGCTGTTGGCAGCTCTCTGAATGTGGGGTGCTTAATGCCTCTGGTTAGTTCCAGGACATGGGAAAAATTTCACTGGATGTTCTGTTACATATAATTGCATGTTTTAATAGTTTAGAGTAGAATTTACCCAAGTTATTTTTTCAGCAATAAGAGACCAACTTACTAAGATCTGTGTGCTTATTGTGAGGTCCAACATCCATTCTTCCTATCCTCCTTGCTAGCAGAATCATGATTTTGTTCATGAAGAAAGCCTCCTCTTTCTCCCCCTTCTCTCTCTCTCTCTCATTATTTTCCTGGATCATTTAAGAGTAAGGCACAAACATGGTGTTTCATCATTCTTAAATATTTCAGAGTATATTGTCTCAACTCAAGGAATTTTCTTACAAAACCGCAGGACAATTATCAAAACCGCAAATTAACATCGATAAAATATTCTCTAATCTACAAACCTTATACATATTTAGTCAATTGGCTCAATAATATATGTTACAGCAAAAGAATATCCAAGGCATTTAATTGTCATGTTTCTTTAGTCTCCTTTTAATCTACAACTGTTCCTGAGTCTGCCTTTGTAGTCCATGACATTGATCTTTTTTAGGAGTATAGGCCAATGAGTTTGTAGACTGTCCCCAGTTTGAATTTGGCTGATTTTCCTGGTGATCAGATTCAAGACTTCACTTTAGGAGGCACCTGTTGATTAGGCCCATTGGCCAGAGAATTCAATTTCTTTTTTTTTTCTTTAAGATTTATTTATTTTTGAGAGAGAGAGAGCGGTGGGGAGGGGCAGACGGAGAGGGAGAGAGAGAGAGAATCTCAAGCAGACTACCCATTGAGGATGGAGCCCAATGTGGGGCTCACACTCATGACCCTGAGATCATGAACTGAGCTGAAATCAAGAGTCAGATGCTTAAAACTGACTGAGCCACCCAGGAGCTCCAAGAATTTGCATTTCTAATAAAGTCTCCAAATGTTGCTGTAGACACTCCTGTAGGGACCACACTTTAAGAACCACTGTTTCAGAAAAGATTTGTTAACTTTGGGCAGAAAGCTACTTTGAGTTTCTGATAAAAAGTATTGATCATCTCCTTCCCCAAACTACAGTAGTACATAAAATTTTGCATTCAATCTTCAGGATCTACAGTCCTTCCACCCAGATTAATCCATGCATGCTCTGGGAATCCCTAAGGACCTTTAGAGGCAGGTTGTATTATTTGGGAAAACTCAAGTATTAAAATGCAGGATTTTCAGTCTTAGGATGCTACAGTAACCTGAGGGTACATATTCAATTCTTTCATTCATTGCTTTAGCCAGAAAATATTTCTCAAGCTCTTAGCAGGTCATAAGCATTGTGTGAGGCAATGAGAATAACATCCCAACCTCCACAGAGGTCACACATGACAAGTAACAGATGTGACTTGGACCTATAGGCAATTGTCCCTTCATGATAAGTACAATCTCAGGGAGAGGAACAGGTTAATAATGGCAGAGTCATAAAGCCTTCTATCCCAGGCCCTGCCAAGTCCAAGAGGCAACCCCACCCATTTTTGAGTCAAGGCCTATAGTCCCATTTCCGAGTGTGTGCTTATTTCAGTCCTTGTTCTATGACGTGTTTGACTGGTCTTTCCATGTGAAGTTCCTTCTGTGTTTGATTCTGGTGCTGTGAGGTCAAACAAATGAAGCACTTAAACAAGAGGGTCATGGAAAGTTTCACAGAGAAAGTGGTGTTAAAACCAAGATCTCAGTGATGAACAAGACTTAGTTAGGCCAAGGGACATGGGAATGGGGTAAATGTGTTCCAAATACTGAGCACGGTATGTCAGAAAGCCTAATGATAAAATTCAGGTTAAAGCATTTGGACTTTTTTTCCTTATTAAAAAAAAAAAAAGAATGTGAGCTACTGAAGGATTTTAAGGAGAGGAGGGAAGAGGAAGAGCTGACATCATGGACAGATGGGGCCAGTGCAATTGCACAGGATGTGTACTTGGGTGGTTGGAGTTAAATGCTCCTGTAGTTGCTATATTAAAATTCTTAAGAATTCTGTTTGAATGTGTTTTTTGTAGGTGAAGTTGAACGGGACAGTGGAGCATGTCAGGAGCTTGGAGCCTCTGCTCATGTGTGGCCCCAACTCTTGATACCTTCTAGAATATGTTCTCAGCAACCTATTTCCTATGTCATGGTGCCTGGCCCTGCCTAACTCCCTCTCCCGACCCTTGCCCCACTATGGCTCCTGCCCTCCATGCAGGGAGATGAAAGCAGGAGGCCCATGTTCTGCTATCACCTTCCATTCTTGGGAGGGGCCCAGGTGCACACATGTGGAAGGTTAGATACAGCCTCATGGCATCTTGGGGCAGAGCAAGGCAGTAGCTGTCCCCACCCCAAATTGGCAGCCCCATGGCACATTCAGTGGGCAACCGAAGCAACCCAGGGTACCAAGTACATCCCAGTGTGGAGGTTGCGACCCCTTAGGGGTCACCATTGGCCATGGGTTGGGACAGAGGAGCCTGTGAAGAGAGGAGATTAACTTCTCAGTCCCCAGCTGGGGCCCTGCATTTCCCTAGTCCTGGCAAGAGCTTTTAATTTCATGAAGGTGAACACAGCTGTGATGTCAACAGTGTGAACATAGGTGGCAGTGGGAGCAAGATGGGAGAGCAGGAGGGGAGTTAGGACATTGTACGAATGTGAGTGACCACACGCTGGGGGAAGTGCCAGAGAAGAGGAGGAGGGCTGGATGAACTTGACAGAGCTGGCTGAAAACCAGAGGATTTGGAGATGAAGGGGTCAGATGATTCCACACTTCCAACATGAGCAACGAGGAAATAATCCTATAATTCTCTACTACAAGGAAGAGACATGAAAGGTTGTGAGGATGGGGAAGGGGACATGTGGGGAAGGTGGGAATTCGGTTTTGGACATGAGTGTTTGAGTTGTCTATGAACATGCAGGTAGAGATGGCCAGCTGCCATTTGGGTGTGCGACTTTCAGAAGTAAGGTCTGCAGAGAAGCCTGGATCTGGGAATCCAGGATATAGAGGAAGCTGAAGGATATGCAGAATGTCTTCCTGAGAAGAGGCTTTCTCCAGGGTTTACCAAAAGAAGATGGTTGTTCTTTCCTCTTCTTAAGCGGAGACTGCTCACTCCCAACCTTTCCCTTTACTGTGGGCCCAGAAGAAGAGGTAAATGCATGAGAATGTTCCTATCTCCCTCTTGCCATTTCACACCACCATCCTGTACCTTCCCATAAAGAGGCTAATGCCCCGCAGGTGAGCCATCCCCCACCCCTCCCTGTTGTCATCTCCCTTTCCTTTAGCTTTCACACTCATGATTGATAGTTTGGGTTCTGAGCTCCCAGCATGCCCTCCACCCCTGTGTTCTTGTGAATGACTCAGTCAATACTCCAGCCTTGCAGTTTCAGGATTTTTCATTATTTTAAAGACCTTCACGATCACTGTACTTGAGCTACCACACCCATGACCAGCTCACCATAACCCTGAACAGCTGTGCCACAGAACATGTGGACCTCCTGGTCTTTCCCTTCCACCCCCTAATCTTTCCTCTGTACCCCCTAATCTTTCCATCGGTCTCACTCTCTTGTTCCCAATATACCTCTGCCTTGACTGAAGTGAAACCTGTACCCTACTGTCTACTCCATTTTCTCCAAACCATTGGCTCCTTTTTATTTCCTTTTCTCTCCAGCCTGTATCATGTGTATCATGTGACACACCATTTCAATCCCTGTCTCCCCATTACATCAAATCCTCGCCCTTGGCTCTCTGCCCCACCCACCCTGTTCACCTCCAATCTACCCATTAGGTTGCGTAGCGTGGTTCAGTGTGCCTTCTTCACTTAGCTGCCAAGCACTGCCAAATAGATCAGAAAGCCTAATGATAAAATTCAGTCTCATGCATTTACCTCTTCTTCTGGGCCCACAGTAAAGGGAAAGGTTGGGAGTGAGCAGTCTCCACTTAAGAAGAGGAAAGAACAGACTTTATCCAGAAAGTTATCAGAGCAACCTTGTGACGTTCAGCCAAAGAGTTACATGATTAGATTTGTGTTGTTAAAAGATGTCTCAGTTTCATTTGGAAGTTGAGTCACCAGGCTTGGAAAGACTGGATTAAGGTGAGAGGTAGTGTGGGGAATGGGGGAGGTGTCAAGAGATCCTAAGGTAATAGAATCAACAGGACTCAGTAACTGACCAATACATGATATGAAAAAGAGCCAGGAGTTAGATGAAGACTGCCCAGTTTCAGTGGGGCTCTTCACCAAGACAGGGGTGAATAAGCTCAGCATTGGGAGGAATAAGCTCAGTTTGAGGGAGGTCACTAACTTCACTTTCTTATCAGCTACTCCTCAATTCACTGCAAATTGGCTTTTATCTCAACCACTGAACATGCTGTTATTAAGGTTCCCAGTAACTGTCAAGTTGACAAGCCCACTGATGAGCCCAAGCCCTTATTTTACTTCTCAGAGGCATAGAATATTACTGACCACTCTGATTGATACTAGACAGATCCACTTGGTGTCTGGTGCCACAACAAAATTATCAATCACACCCCCACCCAACTCATCATCTGCTTCCTCAAACCCACTGTTGTCTTGTATTCCCCTTGGGACAGGGCACCCACTCGGGCACTCCCTCCTGTCAGAGCTCTGCAAGTCCCTCTCACTCACCTCCCTCATCTCATAGGCTATAAAATCCATTTCCCCATGTATGTCTTTAGTCTGAAACTGCTTTTCATTCACAAAGCCCCAATCTTGGTTCAGGTTCTCATCATGTCTCACCAGGTTACTGTAAGTGTCACTTCACTGGTCTCACTTGTCCCTTTCTCCTTTCCTTGTCTTCCACCCTGTGACCTGAACTATTTTTTTCAGATGAGAATCTGATTCTGTCCTATCCCTGGTTAGAATCTTTCAATGATCTTTATAGCTTTCAAGACAAA
The DNA here is from genome assembly GCF_004348235.1 of Phoca vitulina. Taxonomy (NCBI): domain Eukaryota; kingdom Metazoa; phylum Chordata; class Mammalia; order Carnivora; family Phocidae; genus Phoca; species Phoca vitulina. The sequence continues at coordinate 72,098,192 of NW_022589708.1, forward strand.
AGTCAAAAGACTTAGCGCACCAGTCTCTTCCTGATTGGACTCTACTTACCTCTTCAGCATCATCTCCTGACTCTTCCCCACACTCCAACTACATATAATCCTCTCCCACCTCATCATGCATTTCCCAACTCTGTGGGAACAGAGAGCTGTTACTGTTCTCCTGGCGTGGAAGTCCTTCCCTCATTTCTTCATCTAGAACTTAAATTCTAGTTAACACCTACTTGTTCTTCCAAATACAGCTAATTTCAACAACCCAGGAGCCTTCTCTGAGTGCTTATTCTGAATTCCGTGTTTCTCTTCTGGACCTCTATATCACTGAGGTATTCCTCTGTCATAGAGCTTACCAACAACACTGTATAATAATCATTTACCTCTCTGCTTCTCTCTTAAACTAGATTTTGCCCCCCTGCCCCACATCGAGTATAGTGTCTGGCATATAATAGATCTTACATAATCAACTGTGTGGCAGGTTGCTACCTTTGATGTGTAGACAAAAATGTAATGACTTTGGTCTCTATGTAACCTTATCATTTTCTCATGCTTCCATTGAATGGCTACTGGGAAATTCTTAATTAAATGTCTGATCTCATGTAAAGCTTAATCTATCTGATAATTGAAATTTTTTCTTCAGGTAGAGTTTTGTTTCTCTTATGTAATTGTTCTTTCTCTCACACAGCCCTCCCTTCCCCCTTCTTCTTTTTCTAAGATGGTACCTGATGTTTGGGGGAGAGACATGTAGCTTATTTGTCCTGTGGTAGTGGAGGAAGAGAAGTTCCCCAAACTTCTGCAGGTCCTAGGGTCCATACTCTGTGGTATCTGCTGGCCTTTGGTATAAAGTCCCTCTCTTCTTGCCTAGCTTATCCTGAGTCTGAGGTCTGTGGCTGGTGAGTTCATAATCTGCCTTTCTGCCATGGGCAGAAATCCTAGTGGTGCCTCCAGCTGGCTCCACCTCCCCTTATTTCTAATGGATTGTGAAATGAGATTTCATTTCATCCCCCATAGGACAAAATCAATGATTGTGGTTTCCAAGACTCAGTTATTGAGTTTTCTGTCAATACCCCTCCCCCATGATGCGTTTTCATTCAGTTTCTCTCCTAAGTATTCACCACAGGAAACGTTTTGTCCAGGCTTACCTTCTGTGGATTTGGATTATTAAAACAATACTAATGTGAGATATGCCCTCCCCCAAAAACATTGCTCTGCTGATCCTAATTGAGCATCCCTGATAGAAAGTCAGCCCATCGATAGTGTGTGTGATAGCATGCCCCCAATGGTGTTTAACCTACACAAGAAACACCAAAAACTTCCTGTTCCCAGGGGAAAGGATTTCTCTTAACATTCCCAATAAAATCTAGTAAACGGAGGTGTGTGACTCATTTCATTGAGTCCTCTGAAGAAAGAGTCAATGAGTAAAGACTCTTTTATGAGTCATCTGGTTACACTGTTGGACAAGAACCATCTCAAAGCAGTTACCACAAAGGCAATCTGGGAGATGTGTCAAACATTTCCTCTTCCTCCACAACACGTGTTAGAGGAAGTTTATGCCCTGGGTATGCACGATGCTGTGGTTGAACATTTGCTCCTGGGCCCATCGTTGCATCTTCATCCTCGGGTTCCCTCTCTCTCACTGTGGGTCCAGAATCACCTCAGCAAGGGCTCCAAGCAGAATTGGAACCCACTGCAAACAGGTTGGAAGAAGGAGACCAGGAGAAATGACAGGGGGTTGGAAATGTGGAGAACTGAGGAATACAACAAAAAAAATCAAAGGAACAGTAGCAAAGAGGTGAAGTGAAGGGGATGGTTGGGAGCATCATTTTATTCTTTGACTCTTTCTTGGCCCTCTAAGTAAGCCCAGAAAATCAGTCCCCTTGCACCCACCTCCCACGTGCCCACTTCATCACACTTTGTGACGCTTGCCTTAGGACTTGACAATTAAAATCCAATTTGGCGGGACACCTGGGTGGCTCAGTCAGTTAAGCGTCTGCCTTTGGCTCAGGTCATGATCCCGGGGTCCTGGGAGGGAGTCCTGCATCAGGCTCCTTGTTCAGTCGGAAGCCTGCTTCTCCCTCTGCCTGCCACTCCCCCTGCTTGTGTGCGAGCTCTCTCACTCACTCTCTCTCACTCTCTCTCTCTGACAAATAAATAAATAAAATCTTTAAAAAAAATAATAAAATCCAGTTTGGCACCAAAAAGAGGAAGACTTGGAGGTACAAGGGTAAGTTTAAAAGACCCATATGGATCTGGCACTAGAACTAATCTTGGAATAGGCTTTGGATTTGTATCCTGAGATTGAATAGGCCATATCTAGAAGTATCAAAATGAAGTAGGTGTGAAGAAAAAAAAAGCTGAAGTGGGGTGGGGATGGGGAGAGACAGACAGACAGACAGACAGAGATGTTACTCAAGATAGGAGGAGAATACACTGGGACAAGGAGAACTGAGTCAGAGCCCAGAAATGAAGCAGAAACAGAGCTCAGGGTGTGGAGTAAAGAACAGAATGTGTCCAATGTCTTTCAAAGCTATTTGTGTATCCATGTGGGTAAAGGGCTGGCTTCATGGGCAGGCAAACTACCTTTCCCAGAGCCCCGCACTCAGAAGGACCTGAACTTGGTTTAATGCTCTGCTGTCACCTTCTTGAAATTCTTAATCCTTTTTGAACAAGGGGCCTGTCATTTTCACTTTGCACTGGACCCCACAAATAACACAGTCAGTCCTGGGTGAGGGTGGAGAGGATTCTGTCTGCACATGCTGGAGCAAACAGCCCTTGACTCATGACAGACCAATGTCCCCCAGTCTGTCCTGTGAGCCAGGAAAGAGGGGTTCCTCAGCTGTTACATTTCAAGCAATTGCAAAGGCCCTCATACACATTGAGTTAGCAAACAAGAGGCTTAAGAAAGATGCCTCTTGGGTGCCTGGGTGGCTCAGTTGGTTAAGCGACTGCCTTCGGCTCAGGTCATGATCCTGGAGTCCTGGGATCGAGTCCCGCATCGGGCTCCCTGCTCAGCATGGAGTCTGCTTCTCCCTCTGACCCTCCTCCCTCTCATGCTCTCTCTCATTCTCTCTCTCTCAAACAAATAAATAAAATCTTAAAAAAAAAAAAAAAAAAGAAAGATGCCTCTTAAGTTTTATATAATATCAAAGACCTTCTGGCAATAAAGATGATAGATTTGTCTAGATCTAGATGTCTAGATTTGAATGAGCTCATTTCTAAGAATTCTTTGTGGAAAAATCCTCCAAAGAAATATTAGTAGGGTTGCTTTTAGTGTTTGGCTTTATATACTTAATCAATAAATATAAAAGCATATATTTGTGCCCTACTTATTTTTCTGTGCTTTTTGTTATTAAATGTTGGCATTTTTATGGTATGAGTTGTTTTTTCCAAGAATTTATTCTCTATAACATCATGAGCATAAGAAAGATGGAGATAAAGGCTTCATTCAAGGTCACATGAAATTTCAATAGGTGATATTAGTATTTTCATACTCTAGGTGTAGAAAATAGGTGTAAAAAAACCCAAAAAGACTCATTAATTTCCTTGTACCTTCAGTGTCTCCCACATGCAAGCACACGCACGCATGCAAACACACACACACATGCAGACACATAACCACATATGCAAAAACACATGCGAACACACACACACAACCACACACACTAATACACACATGCAAACACACACACACATTTCCATCAACCTAAACCAAACAGGCATGTTTCATTTCTCTTCCAAAGCAGTCTAGTTAAACAAGGGAAAAAACAGTGCATCTGTCTTATTCATTTCTGTATCCCTGTTGTTCAGCACAGTGTTAAATCCATAGTAAATTTGTTGAATAAATGAATGAAAGACATCCAACTGAAAATGTCGTAGATTTTTCCATAGTTTCAATGCCAAACATTGGTGTGGGTTTTAAAGGATCAGTTAACTATTGAAATAGTGTTGGTATGCCTATGGGCACACAGAGGAATACCCTACACGCACTCGCCAACAAGAGAAGTAACATCGGAGAGACAGATAGGCGGGAGGATGTTGGGAAAAAATAGGAAAGAAGAAAGTTTTTTCTTTGATATCTTCAGCCTCATCTTTTTGCTTCATTTTCCCTCTAACCCACCTTCCCCTCTTAATAGCCTCCACTGCTTGGGGCTCCTGCTCTCATCTGCTTCTTTGCCAGTGACATCTATAAGTGGAGTATCTGATAAACTCATTCATACTAAAGTATGAATGGCTGCTACCATTTTTTGAGGGAGCTTTCTGAATGAGTGTATTTATATTTTAATAGAGGATAAGGGAATGAGTTACAACCTGTGGCACTCCCAGAATTAAGGAATGCCATAGAAATGTAAGGAGCTGGGGGGGGTATAATTTAGGTAGAATTGACCCTACTTTAAAGAACAAGAATTGTTCCTTTTGAAATAGAATAACTGTCCAAGTTGGGGGCATTCTCATAGAACTCCCATACCTTTGCCTCCTTTTTGTGTGCCCCAAATAAGCTCAATGTACACTGAGAGAGAAATAGATAGAAAAAGAGAGACAGAGAGAAAGAGAAGCAAGCAATACAGGAATGCAAGCTGACTGCTCCAACTGAAAAATCATGAATGTCAAATCCTCAGTGGGGGCTCTGCTCTCTTTTTGGAGGAGTAAGCAGCCAGTCCTGAGTGAGCCAAGGCAGGGCAAGCTGTTGCAGCTGTCTGACCACGGGGCTGGACTCTCTCAGGCCAGGCTCAGCACATTTTGCCCCACCTTGGTCTGCTCGGACAGCCAGACCTACATTTTCAATCAGCCTTTGGCTTGTCCTTTATCCTCAAAGTCTGCACTGCCAAGACAAGTCATCCTCTTGGTTTTGAAGGAAATTGCCTGGTCCAGCTGGCCATCAGCCAACCACGCAGTGTTTATGGAACCTCTCCTGTCCCCCAAGGTCCCAGAGCAGGGTCTGTGAGGTACGCAAAGATAAGGAAAAGGAGCTCGCAATTCAGCTGGGGAATTAAGATCTAAGCACATAAAAGGTAACTAGCAAAGAGCAACAGAATCAGAGGACTCCAGCCTCTGTTGAGAAAGAGATCCCATCATCATTTTTAGAACCCCATAGAATTTAATTGCATCGGGGGTTGTGCAAAGTAGGCTAAAGAGAAAAGGGTCCAGATTTCCATTCATCCCCAACTCCAATTTTGCAAGTTACCTCAGGATGGGCCGCAAGTTTGCTTTTGAATGACCCAAACAAGTAAATCACTTTAATGCACAATACAACATATATACACATTGTGTGTGTGTGGGTGTGTGTGTGTGTGTGTGAACCCATGAGAAATACCTCTTTACCCTCATCAAGCATTTTTTTGCTGACATTATCTCTTAAGACATTAAGAATCTTTCACTGCATAATTGTTGAATTTTGTCATCCATACATTTATCTACATTTCTCTTGAATATATATACATACACACACATACTCACATACCTAATGCAGAGCAATTGTTTTTTCCATAGAGGCAGTGATCATTTTTTTAAATTATTTTATATTTTCCTCCTTTTTCACCAAAAGGGGAATGATCTCCCCTTAGCAAAAAAAGTAGCGCTGCATCCAAATCACTCCCAGCAGTACGTATGAAGAGTTTAAGTGACCTCCCCCTATTGTCTTCCTCTTCGTGCTTTTGTTTCTATCCCTCCACCCTCTCTCTCCTCATGTCCTATATGTTTCCCCATCTCATATGGATGTCTTTTCTTTGGACTCTTTATCTGGGATGAGAACAAGGAGAATGAGAAGATGTGCATGAAGGGTTGGGGGGGTGAAGTAAGAGCTTGGGGGTAGAGGGAAGCCTTGGAAACCTGAACCCTAATTCTGGCTTTGTGACTTGTTGGTGGGACTTGCTGGCAGCTTCAACATCAGCCTTAGGGCTCATTTAAGCTTTTGTTTTCTCAAGGTCATCAGCTGTCCCAGAGGCATCCAGGGAGCATCAAATGGGAGTTTCAGTTAGACGAGGGAGTTATCTGCAGATGAGGCTGAGGTGTATCAGTCAGAGGTATTCAGCAACACGTAGCATTTCTTTCCCTCTACGTGATCATATTCCTCTCTCAACTTAATCTCAAGTACTCAAGTTTTTCACCGCTCTAGCTCTCTTCTTTCCCAAACCTGAATTTGTTGCTGCATTTCCCGTAAGCTAACTTGTGACAAAAGAGTCAACCGAGGGGGGACAAGCCCTTCCGTTGTTGGTTATTGTTGGACAAACAGGCACCGTGGGCTCCAACATTTCAATAATGCCAAATGACAGGAGCAACTTTCCCCCACGTCCTTTTGGACAGGTAATCCATTGTCAAGTAACTGTGTGATTGGGGCAAGGAACAACCTCTCTGGTCTCCAGGTGTGTTCCCTATAGGGCGAGGGGCTGGAAGACATTCTGCCTGTCCTCCCTTGTAGCTCTCACGGTGATTATCCTCACGTTCGGTGGCATGTGAGTTTGTTCTGCTGGAAACCAAAAGTTGGGGCCGCATCCCTGGGGATGGGAGTTGGAGAGCCCTGGATGGGAAACAATGCCAGTCCTTGGGAGGTGTGTGAAAGACCCAGGCAAGGAGACCGAGGCCCAAAATATGGATAAAGCTGGCAGTTGGACTGCAAGGGAAGTGGAAGATGAGGAAGGGCATAAAAGAGACGTGGACATATGACGAGCATCACCCACGGGAGTGGGGCCAGGAACCACACGCTAGAAGGGGAAAGAACCATGTGAAAAAAAGGTTATGGCTTGGGGGCTTGAGAATAGAAACCAATGCTGATGGGGCCTGAAGTGTCCTTTCCCTCGGCTTTAGAAGAACTCCAGCTGAAGAATGCTGAGGAATAATTCTGGGGTTCGACCTAGTGGTCTGCACTTCATACTGGAAAAGAAGAGACGGGCTGGGCAGAGAGGAGCATGTTGGGCTGAGCCAGGGAACACAGCAGAAAGGACTGAGCTTCCTTGGTGCTGGGGGACTGAGAGAAGGCTCTAGTGTAGACTTTGTGTAAAAGCAAGGGGCAGTCTGAAGGGACACTGGATGAGGACTGGATACAGGCTTGTGAAACAGAGATTGAAAAAGGATGACCAAGCGTTAGCACGGTCTGGATTGGGTCTCTGGGTCGCCAGTAAGAGGGCTGGCTGATTTGAGCCACTGCTAAGCAACTGGCTCCTAACACTACAAAGTTCAGGCTCCAGGAGATGTTCTTGGGCCTGGCAATTCTCTCTCTCTCTCTCCCTCTCTCATTCTCAGCTCAAGTTCCTTCCGCATTGGTTTCACCCCAGACCCTCTCTGCAACGTGTCCACATTCCTCAGTGGGGCAATCCCAGCCAAAAGAGGCCTCTTCTCCCCACTGTTTCAGAAGAAGCTCTAGGAAGGAGGTGTAGTGGACCAAGTTGACTCTTGTGCTGTCCCTGGGCCAGTTACAATGGGTTGGCATATGTCCATCAGCCCAAGTGATCATACTTAGCCCTGGAGCTGGGGGCAGGAGGGAGCAGGGATGAGACAGAACTGACCCCACCAGTTCTCAGCTGGAATGAGAGTGGTAAAACATGGTTCCCTACAGAACAACCAAGGAGCTGTTTTCAGAAGGGGGGCATTGGGTGCTGGGCAGGTAGAAGCATCCTGACCCAGTGCGTACCCATAACTAGACTTATTTGCATGTAGCAGACATCCAGAAATTTCTGTCAAGAGAAATAACTTTACGCAGTCACTGGCTGAATCCCTATTGTATGGATGACCCATTATGAACCCACAACCTTCCAGGAGAAGCAAAAGGAAAAGGTGGACATCAGAATGGGGAGTGGTGGAAGTACCCAGAGACAGAATTCAAAGGCAGCTTCTTTTAAGTCTATTCTATTTCAAAGCCATAAACCCTCCCAGACTGATTTGTGTGTCTATACTAAAAGTCAGCTTCAGGGGGGGCACAGTCCCCTTGCTAGCCTATTGTCCTGCTTACCCCCCCTCCCCCCCGCCGCAGGGATAAAGATCCTAATCCTTATCATCATCTACCAGGTCCAGCCTCATCTTGGGCCACACTCCACATTATTCTTAGCATGTCAGCCATCACAGGACCTTTGCATGGGTTATTCTTTTGTGAAATGCCCTACTCCCTGTAGATCTTCCCTCCTCCATCTTTACCTGGTTTACACTTCATCTTTCTTCAGACTCAGCCCAGTCTTGATCTCCTCAAGTGACCTCTCTGGCTATAATTATGAATTCTCATAACACCAGGTACCTCTTCCAGGTACTGGGCATCACAGTTATAATTTTGGTTTGTTTGTTTTGATTGAGGTAACAGTTGTCATTTAACATTTATTTTTGGATTCTTAAATTCTATCTACTACTAGACTGTAAGGCCAATGATGGCAAAAACTGTTATTTTTCTTTTCTTTTTACCATGAAGTTGCTAGCATAGTTCCTGGTATTTGGAAGGAATTTAGCTATTTATTGAATGAACAAATGAATGAAAATATTTATAATGGGAATGAGACACACTGACCCCAAACACAGTGGCTAGGCACATTAGGAGGCATTCAATTTCAGGGTAATTTCAAAATATTTAATAACCAGTACAGCACAACCATCCACCACTTGGAACAGATACGGGGATGGCTGTCCCCGTGTGTACCAGCGGAGCATCAGCCCTGACTGAGATGATGTGTGAAAGGGCTTTGAACCACCCACACGTGAGAAAACAGTGTATTTTAGTGGTTACAAATCTTGATCCACGAAACTCAGAGATGCAAAAACTATATCACTTTTTTTTAAACTGAATTTAATTTTGTTTCTTGAACCACCCCCTCCCCATGCTGTTGGTGGTAAGAACTTAGCCACTTCAGAACAAACTCGGTCAGGATGTTCTTGATTGACTCGGAGTTTTCCCCCCCTGCCCATGTACCTGGGGATAGGTCCAAGTTCTAGAATGCTAACATGCCACACCTTCAAGGGATCAGATCCCTGGTGTCATTATCTGTCCATTCTGGCATCGGCCAAGATGCTCCTTCTTCCACCAGGTCCCTGGTCCTTGTCATCTCCCTACTTTGGCATTGGCTGGGATGATCACGTTTCTTCTGGTCTGTTATTGGATCCATATAGGTCATGTTTAGCCCTTCTCTGCAGGTTTATTGACTGTCTCTCATTAAGGGCAGGAGAGATGGCAAACTTTTGGATGCTTTACATGGGGTTGTCTCAGACATTCCCTGTGTAGGTTGGCCAGGCTGCCATTTTCACCTTCCTGCTGCTCTATACGCCCCCAGCCTGAGAAAGCCTTGCTTGCCACCAAACCAGTCTCCTCTTCCACCCCATTTTTCCTGGATGACAAGAGAGTGCAAAAACCCATTTTCATCTGATCATTCATTCTCCTAACTATGTTGTTTATGGTACAACCTCTATGCCCTAAGTCCTTTAAGACCCTGTTTTTGGGGACTCAAAAACTTTTTCCTTTATCTCATCTCTGCTATGAGACTCAAAGTCTATTTTTTTTTTAAGATTTTATTTATTTGAGAGAGAGAGAGAGATGGGGAGAGAGAGCGAGCAGGGGGTGGGGTGGGCAGAGAGAGAGAAGGAGAAGCAGGCTTCCTGCTGAGCAGGGAGCCTGACAAGGGGCTTGATCCCAGGACCCCAAGATCATGACCTGAGCCGAAGGCAGACGCTTAACCGACTGAGCCACCCAGGCACCCCTCAAAGTCTATTTTGAAATCCAAAAGCCGAGGGTGGCTTTATCCTCTCTACATTTCTGCGCTAACCTCTCAAATATAAAGTCAGTGAAAACAGAACCTCTTACTGTTTTCTGGTTGGATTGAGGATCACAGAAAATACCAGGAAGAGAAAAACACTTAATAAGATGGTACTACCGCAGGGCGATGATGTTGATAGCTGCTTGCCACATGAATATATAAAGAATGCAAACCAAAAAGGAAACATTTAAATTAGTATATGAAAAGTCAGCAGGGCTTTGAAGCAACATTTCCAGAAAATTCTTATTTTATTGGTCTGTACTAAATGCAAGAGTTTCCACATGTTTTCTCATTTAATCTCCTTTAATCTCTTTTTTAATCTGGTGTTTTTGATCAAGAAAACTGAAGCCCAGAGAAGTTAAGCAACTTGCCCAGGCGGCGCTGCTGGTAAGGGGCAGAATAAGACCAAAGAGCAGATTTCCCGGCTTCCAATCCAGAACCCTTCCCATGACATTGCACAACTGGAGAGGGGCAGGAGAAAAGACAGGTTGGAGTTGAAAGTGATTACGCTGGGGCAATTCACTTGGCTGGGCCTCAGGGAAGACCCATTAGAGAAGCAGTGCAGATCGAGTGATCTTTCTGTATTTTGGCTGTTGAGTCACTCACATTTGTCTGGGATCTTTGGGACAGCTGTTTGTAGCAATTCATTAGCAGAGCTCGGGCTATAATCGAGCCATGTCTGAATTCCAATTCACATCAAAATGAAGGTTCCTGAATGGGAAACTATAAAGTTATCGAAGACCAAGCTGGGTGGCCAGACTCCCAGAAGACAGTCCTGGAGTTGCCAACCTCCTTCATGCTGCGCTGGCCAACAGCAATCAACCAACGACATTTGGTAGGCAAGTCCTCAGAGCTGCTGGGTCCAGAAAGAAATTCGAGATCTAATTCAGTCCTAAACTTAACTTCACTGATTGTCTACTAAAATTAGCTCTTTCTGTAATCTTCCAATTGGCCCAGAATCCAGTCATCTCCTCACAGGCTCGGCCCCGTCTTGGAGGGTAGAGAGGACAAGACAGAAGTCTTTCTTGATCAAACTTGAGTCTGAGCCAGGGACGCTGAGGAGATTCTTGGAGTTGCTCTAGCTCCATGTTGGTGTAGCCCCATGCCCTTCTGCTGACCCTAAGATAGCCCTATTCACCTTAAATTCCTGTTAAAAGACCAAAGTGTATCTTCTATCAGGACAGACCTCAGAAAAAAGCAGATGTGCTGGGACATTTAATCTAAATCTGCCAGCCCCGGGCAGGCCTGACCCCAAATATGGTCCACACGAGACAGACCAGTTGGGAGCATGACTTAAGATAGCGGGAGAGTGGCTTCTTAGCTCGGATGGGATGTCTTGCACGAGGAAGGGGAAGACCGTGTTTGCCTGGAGGCTAGGTGATTCCATCAAGAAAGCTTTCAGCTGGAGTGGAGGAAAGAAGAATGCTCAGAAAAACTGGTGGAACCAGTTACCATGGGGTATGGCAGGAGTGATTTGGGGGGAAAGTATGGGCGTGCAGGAGGCGCCTGGTGATTCCCAGGGGAAGGGAGCCAGAACCACACCTTGGAGCTTCAGCTGATGCTCTGCCAATGCCCAGAGCAAGCGAGAGGAACAACATGGATTCCAGACCACACTGCTGGATGACCAGTGCAATCTCATGGGTGTGGCTGGCAACTGCAGGAGAGTGGCATGCTGGCAGGACTGGTGTCCAATTCAGTGAACCATGGGAGGGGCCAACCAAGGCATGACAAGAGCTCCCATCATGGGCACCTCAAAATGCACCTGGCCATCCTCTTCCTTATCTCCTTATAATCGCTATCTTGGGAATAGCACCGACATAGACTCAGTCACTAAGCCAGAATTCAGCCTTCCCCTTTTCCCCTGATCCCCAAAGCTGATCCAACACTATGATCCACTGAGATCCCTTTAATCTCTCTCTCCTCTACAATCCCCACAGCCTGCCCTTATTTAAAGATCTCATCATCTTTTGCCTGGCCATTGTCCCAGCCTCCCAGCAGGCCCTCCTATCCCCAGTTCTCCGTGCTATTGCTAGAGAAATCTTGCCAAAATGTAAAATCGTGTCACTCTCCACTTAAAATCCTTCAGGAATTCCTCATTGCCTTCAGGGTGAACTATAAAAGGGCCTGCCTATCCCTCCAGCCTCACTTCCTACCCCTCTGCTCCAGACGCTTTGTTCTCCAGTCATTCTGAAAGGCATGCCATGTCCTCTCCCACCTCTGCCTTTCCCTTCACCCCTGCCTGGAGCATCCTACCACCTCCACCCTACCCCTCAAAGTCTAAAATGCTTGTGGGCCTCCAGGACTCAGTTCATGTACCCTATCCCACAATCTGTGCCGGGAACTCTAGCCTCCTGGTCTACCTGCGTGGGCACTTGCACACTGTACACAAGACCCTTAGCCTTGGCAACTTTGGGGGATGTGAGAATGTTGGCATGGATGCCCAACTTTTCCCAAGTCATGTGTTTTCAGTGTAGATCTCCCCAGTACAAGCTAAGTTCTACTGAACTATTTTTCACAGGGAGACAAATCTTTTCCCTATTCCCAGCTGTTGTTGCCAGTGACAACAAGCCCAGTTATGGCAGGTACTGGGCTCTTGGCCAGGCCACTCAGGAGCTGAAGGCCAGAAGGGCTTCCAGGAAAGCAGTGAATTAGGCAGACATCCCCCATGGTCATCAGCAGCCTCAGACCACTGCAAACTACCCCCTCCCTGGGAGAAGAACCAGGAAACTCACTGCTTGGCCTACTGGGTTTCTTCTTCCAAAGCGCCAATCATCTGATAAACCACATAAGGCACTCCTTGTAGAGAGTAGGGGGACAGAGAGAAGCTGAATGGACTCCTCCTTCATTTCCTTCCTGGGAAACATGAGAAGTGGGAGATAAGTGTGTGCCCATATTGCTTAAGTATCAAGGGCCTAGGTTTTACACCCCTTCATCTCTGGATCCCTGGGGTTCATCACAGTATCTAGCACACAGTAGCTGCTTAAGAAACATTTGCTAAATAATATACTACATGAACATCCAACTATGTGAGCAGTAAAGTAGTTAGGAATGCAGGATTCTGAAATCAGATTGCCTAGGTTCAAATTCAGTTTCCGTCACTTACTGTGTGACCTGGAGCACATTGCTTAACCTCCCTGGGATCTGTTTGTTCATCTGAAAAATAAATATAGTAACAGTACCCACTTTTTATGGTTATGGGAATTAAATGACTTAATACGTGTAAAGTAATTAGACAAGTGCTTGGCATATAGTAAGTGCTCAATTAGCATCAGCTTCTTGGAAGGAGCATTGCAGATAGGATCCAAGTCATTCCCAAAGCCAGGTAGTCCAAGAACTTTTCTTAGTAAAAGGGAAAAAAGAAATATGATGAAGTATGTATGTATACGTAAGTATGTGTATATGTACATATGTAGTCAGATTTTCGGTACTCTGAGATTATGTCCTTTCTGGTCTCCTGATATTAAAATGTCCTTATTTCATGAAATGATCGTGATAGTAAATGGTTATTGTTGTTCTTACTATCTTGACAAATCAAAGTATATATTGCTCCCCCAAGTGCTTTTTGAAATATTGCTCATCTGTGACTACAGAAGCTGGGAAAGACTTGGTTATTGGTGTGGAGACCTCCGGGGAGTCTCTCACTCATGAAGTTGTATCATTGAGGACAGTGGTTCTCAAGCTTGGCTGCATTTTAGTATCACCTGGGGAGCTTACAAAAAAAACCTGATGCCTGGGCCTGACGCCCTGGGGTTCCAATGTAATAGGTCTGGATATCAGGACATAAAATTTGGCCAAGGGGAGACAGGTAAGTGATCTGGAACAAGGAGCCAGACAGTGGCCATTTATTTTCTTTTTTTAGTTCTCAAATCCAATACATGCTCCTTTCTCTTCATTATTCCCAGAGTGGAAAATGGACCAAATAAAAACAAATAGGAGTAGAGAAGGGCCAGGAATGGAAAGAAGTAGCAAAACACTTATTTTGTAATTGATTAGCATTTTGAAACCCTATCTCATTAACTACCTTTTCTCTTTATAACATTTAGGTTCAGGAATCCCTTGATTCCTAATTATATTTGATAAAGTCCCATTCTCCTCTTATTTGATTTCAAAATGACTTTTCCTAAAAATAATAACACGACATAAGGAAAACAATTTTTCCAAATCTTCTAAAGAGTCTTCGGTATTCCTCTTCGTGCCATGATTGTGACATCATCTAAAACATTTAGTCACCCAGAAATGTTCTTCCTCTCAGCTTTTAAAATTCCTTATATATTAAGATACATTTCTAATTATATTTCAAATAAGAACCAGATGTTTTGAACACTTTACTTTGAAACCTCTTCCTGAATCTTATTTAAAAACTATTAGGTGGGGGTGGCATTTTTGGCTTACTCTTCCCCTGCTCTCACTGTATATTTCCCAAAGATTTAACATTCTCAGAGCTTTTGCCTGGGAATTTATGAGTTTGCCTCTAACAGAAAATTGTTTATAGCATTTGACTTTTCACAAGGCTCAGCTGTGTGTTAAGCCAAGCGAAGGGTTAATTTTGCAGGTAATGGTATTACCAGAGTTTTCTGTAACATTCTTAGAATTAGAAAGTTGCTCATTTAGCTGATTACTCCCTTCCCTTTGTCATCGATGGTGTTCACCTTTCTTGTAAATGGAACAAGCCGCTTTGTTTTAAGAGCTCACTTTAACTCATGCTGTATCTTGCCTCAAGCATGCTTACAGCTCATGTAATAGGGAAGTACAAAATAATACAGGAACAATTAGCCATAACTTAGAATACAAATTTCTTTTCCTCCTGGGATCTTGCCAAAGCACTACTGGTTGGAGATCCCATGTGAGCCTAGATTAAGTTCCCACCTCTTGAACTGTATGGAGCACAAGACTCTCACTCCTCCTGGGGGCAATTGCTGGGGTCTGGGTGTGAAGGGTGTCCAGCTGAGGTAGAAAGAATAGAAATAGAGACTTCCATGTTTTCAAAGGTTTTCAAAGACCACTGCTGTGCTTCTTACTCCAAACCAAGGTTCCTGAAAAGGAAGAGTGATCAAAGGGACGGGAACTCTGCGAAGCAGATTTCAGTGGCCCATTACTCTGTCCAGAGGTGGCTTCACTGGGAGTTGGGTCTGGAAAAGACACCTTTAGTTTGGTCTTTTTCATTCACTCATGTAGAAAGAGTACATAAGGTAAGACTCAAGACTATCTGCTCCTCTGGCTCGTCTACAGAGTGTAGTGAATTATTTAGGTCTCGCACTATTTGGCTCCTAGAACATACCAGTACGAAGTCAAGTTCGGTCCCCAGCTTCCGTTCCGACTTCATCCTCTGCCCTACTCCCTCTTCCCTCCACGTCTTGCTATGCCTGGGATATGTGCCATTCCAGGCCTCCTTCCACAGGCTTTCCTCCTCTTCTGGACCCAGCGAATTCACAGTCAACCTTGAGACCCAGGTTGAACATCACATCTCCACCACAGCCTTCCCCGGCGCCCCCCACTCAACTAGCCGTGGCCACCTCTGTCTACCCGTAACTGTTCTGGCATGTCTCTCTTTGCATTTCATCTTGTCATAATGTAAAGTTTGGTTCACAGCTGTGAACCTCACTAGGCTGTGGACTCTGCAAGGATGAGGACAGTGCCTTTGTGTCCCCTGGGCCGCGCAGCGACGGCTCCTAGGAGAGAGAACATATATTTGCTCAGGGAGGGAAGGGAGGATGGCGAACACGTGGAGTCCTGGCGATTCTGCCTATCGCTGAGTGACCCCAAACACAATGCTCTCACTCTCATTTGCTGTGACCCTCGGAAGATGTGAGTGCTTTTCTTTGGGGCGATTCTATGTCATGGACCCCAAGCATTACAGCAACCATACCTTCCCGTGTCAAGTGAAGTCATGGTGCTCCCTTCCAAGGCCGGAGGCAAGATTGGCTGTTAGGCTGAGAGAATGGACTGCTATAATTTATGGGCAACTTAAAGACTTTCTAATGTAGTTCTGACCATATATGAGTTTGGCCTTGCATGTTGCTTTGGGAACCCAAACCCATTATAGTTATTGAAAGCCTCTTTGCCTTTTTAGATTTGATGAGCTGCTAGAAGGTAGGAGTGAGGAGTGAGAGAACTTTTTAGCACCCTCTTTCTCTAGGGGGAAAACAACAGAAATAAAATCAACACTCTAAATACACAAACATGGTTTACTTAAAACAAAAAACACTGCACAGTATGGCATTTTCCCAGATGTGGGAGGGTGTGACGCTGATTAAAGTGATCAGAACACATCCTTGCTACCTCCCAATGGGAGTCTTCAAAAAAAAATTTTTTTTTTAATTTTATTTATTTATTTGTCAGAGAGAGAGAGAAAGCACAAGCAGGGGGGAGTGGCAGGCAGAGGGAGAAGCAGGCTCCCCACTGAGCAGGGAGCCTGATGCAGGACTCGATTCCAGGACCCTGGGATCATGACCTGAGCCAAAGGCAGATGCTTAACCGACTGAGCCACCCAGGCGCCCCCCACAACCAAAAAAAAAAAAAATTTGATTCTGCCTGAGGCTGACAGGTACATATAGCAGAGGACATCAGCCCCACACAGCAGTCCATGGTCACACCAGTCCTTCTGTCCTCACACTGGCAGACAGAGGCCTCTACTCTAGAGTCTTCGTGGGGGCCTGGGTGGATTTGGGCGCCTGAGCTGGAGCTGGAGCCAGAACCCCAGGCTGGACCATGGCTGGAGCCCTGCTCTTGGACTTTGCTGGCAGAGCCTGAGACCATGGTGATGCACGCATGAGCACACTTCCTGAGCTGGTGGGGGGGGCAATGTAGGTAAGCTGATTGAGCTTGTGATTGACCCCCTGTGGGATCTTGGGCCTGACCTCCTTGGGCTGTACGCGAGCCTGGAGAGCCTTGATAGTGCATATTCCTCAGGAACTTGGTATCCACTCCCTTGAGAGATTCACGTCTGTGACCGGGGTTTCTTGATGCTGTTTCTGTGCCATTTTCGGGACTGGTCGTACATGGTGTGGTTCTTGGACTTGGCCATGTGTGCACTGAAATCCAAGGCTCCCAAAGTGCCTGGGACCTGAAGAGAAAGAGTGAGGCCACCAGGAAATCTTCAACCTTGGAGCAAATTTTGTTCTATGAACTTCTGAGTCAGTGTAACCAGCTGCACCTCGTGGACTTCAGGTATGCCTCCAGAATCAATCATCCCCAACTTCCTGAAGATGCTAAATTAAGAAGAGTAGGGACTGTGCCAGAACATTTCCCCCCAAATAAGGACTTTGCCAAACTATCTTTGCTCCAAACTTGTTTCCTTTGACGCCGTTTCCTTTTCTTCATGTGCAGTCTTTCTATTCTTCAGTCCAACCAATGTTTACTGAACACCTAATGTGTACCTTGCTTGGCCCTGCATATGCAGGTGTAAATGAGCCGGTTCCGGGAGGGGAGAAGAACCTTAAACCGATGATTACAATGAAGAATGCTGAGGGGGTTGTGAGGAAGACAGGTCTCCTACAGGGTCACGTGGAGCCCACCTTCTCTCACTAAAGCCTGTTTTTTACAGAGTTTGCTGGTTTTTAGGGTTTTTTTTTTTAACGTTTAGTGAATGTTAAGAGGGCCTACTGTGTATCTGTAAGACAAGATGAAGAATAGTACCAGCATAGAAAATGCTGAGTGAAAAACAGAGTCAGGGTCAATTAACTATTATACTTACAACTATGCAATACATATATAAAATGTAGATAAAGATATAAATTCACAAATATTCTAAAAGCAGTTGTCTTACAGTGATAGATTAATTGTTCCTTTTCCTTTTTTCTATGTCTGTATATGTAATGTATTTTTATATTGACTTTTTATATTACTATATAACATACTTATATTACTTTTTGACAGAACTAATAGAATGTGTTAAATAAAACTATGCTGCTGTCCAGTAAATACAAAAAATAAAATAAAATAAAGCTTAGGGAATGTAAAGTATCTAATAAGTACCAACCAATTGTACTATTATTTAACAGCCAGTTTTTTACAGGTTTTTATCTATTGACAATTTGAAAAGAAAATAGTGGAAACATTTGTAATGTGTAGTTCTGTCGGTTGCCAATAAATTAACGCACTAAATAGCTTCTCAGAAAATAGGCCTCCTGACTTCCTTCTCTCTTCTGCTTGATTAAGTAATTAACAGCCAGCTAGTGAAAAATATCTGACCGGACCCTTGATTCTCTATGCCTCTGCTGAAGGTGTGATAACGTTCTGCCACAAACAAGTGTTTGTGGAGTGGGGACACACTCATCCTAAGTGACCAGAATGAAGGCCACCCTCCAGCCAGGTCACATCACAGATGCTGTGAGGGCCAGCCGCCCCGGAGGTAATTAAGCTCAGAAGGAAGGAGCTACCTCCAGGCCAGGCGTGGCGCCCATTGTTTCAGAGATTGTATTATTTAACTTCACGTGAGTCCATCCAATATGGTGGGGTGTGGCCGCACTGTTCACTCTCTGACTCTCCTGTCCTGTCAGTACCAAGGCTTGTCTCCCAACCGCCAAATTCCCTGACTGCTGCAAACTTGAATGGGGGGGGGGGGGGAGTGGGGAATGTAGTGTCCTTTGTTCTCCTCTTCATGCCAAGGAAGATGGATTTTCCAATCGACTTTTAGCAAGTGCGTGCCTCTAGATGGGGAACCTCACCAGGGCTTCCTGTTTTTCTCTCCTCCTTTAGGTGGGAGACCATGGCTAGAGGGGGCCGAACTTGGGTACTTGTCTTCTCCCCGGTCAGTTAGGCTTTAATAAAACCACAGCAGGTGAGGCTCTGGTTAACTAATTTCCCCCAAGGGCAGGCCTTGTTAAGAAGAACCCAGTGCTCTGGGGTATTTCAAAATGGTTCCTTTTCCCCCTCCTCCTGCCAGAAGCATGAGGGGATTTTTTTTAGCTGATACTCTGTGAAAACCCAGTAGAGCACCAGGAGCTAAAATTACCCAAAGTGAATCAGAGGCCGCCTGATGACTGGGTATCCTTGGAGTTTTCATCTCTCAGATTTGTCCACACTGAGCCTCCAGCAACTCATCAGTGCAGGTTTTCCTACCCTGCCCCCCGCCCCCCCTGGTTCCCCAGGAAGTGTCTGCTGGGAGCTCCTTACTCTGGTAAGTTGTGACTCTGTCTGCCTGTGTGTCTCTCCAGTTTGGCGGGGGAGAGGGGGGCGGTTTGTCCTGTGTCCTCACTTCTCTTACAGATTTAAGAAGAGTTGTTGACTTTTCAGTTTGTTCCGTTTTTGTTTTTGTTTTTTTACTTGTTAGCATGGAGAATCAGCTTCTAAGCTTACAGGCTGGATCCTAAACCGTCTCCAGTGTATTTTTCTTCTACCTATCCACAGAGCTCTCTGAATAGATGTGAGAATTTGCATAACTGAAACTCTGGTTGTTCATGTCAGATAGTCTCTTTGATCTTCATAGTTCATAAGAACTTTCTAGAAAAAGTTAATTGTGCATTTGAAAGGGGGCTAAGTCCTCCATGGTTTGGGCAGAGGTGAGATCTTAGATCATGGGGGCGGAAAGCCTTGCTTCTGGTGGAGTCTTACTCTCATGCTCATAGTTTAATTCCAGCTTGGTGTGATTAGAATGCTTTATTTCCAGTCCCCCAGGGTGGGGGGAGGAGAGAGGATTTCCGCTCCTACCCCTCTGGTCCATCATATCCCAAATTCAAGTTCTCCTGGATTGATTTCATCCTCAGGACAAAAGTAGCTCAAGACTCACTTAACTCTCTGGGCTCCTTTTCCCCCCGCAGATCTCAACCTAGTAAATTCCTTATCCTATCTGAGCTTTTAAATTTTTTTTTTTAATATATTTTTATGTAGCATTTTTAGTGATTTTCAGTGGGAGGGCTGTTCCAAATAACCTACCCAAACCTGATCCTGGAAAGGGAAAGATACTCTATTTTCTTCATAGAATTAATTAATCTGAAATTTCCCTCCTTACTCTGCTTATTATCTGACAAGTCCAATGAGATTATACACTCCATTACCTTCTGTCTTGATCATTTGTGTATCCACAAGGCTTGATTAGTGCCTGGCACATGGTAGGCATCTAATAAGTGGTCATGACAATAATAATAATAATAATAATAATAATAATAATAATAATAGTGAAATCATAACAGTAAAAGATTTTTTTTTAAATGTAATCTCTACCCCCAAAATAGGGCTCGAACTCACAGCCCCGAGATGAAGAATCACATGATCCACCAACTAAGCCAGCCAGGCACCCCCTAACAGTAAAAGATGTTAAACTTGGGACACATCTAGTATCTTAGCTGACAGCTCTGCTCCACACACACCCCCCTCCAAGCCATCCTACATGTAGTGGGAGATTTAACTTTGGAGAGCACATGCTCTCTACTTTCAGTAGTGCCCCATTGCCTTTCCCATAGAGACCGTATTTCTTAACTTGGTATCCATACAAGTCTGGCCGTAAACTAATTTTCTATTCTTTTTGCATCCTGTGTTCTCCCCCAAACCAGTCTACTTGGCATTTTCCAAACATGCAACACAACTTTTCACTCACTAATTCCTCTGCTTTGGCTGTTCTTCCCATTACCTTGTCCTTCTGTTCCAAACCTTCTATTCCTTTGACACACCACTCAAATTCCACTTCCTCTACAATTTCTTCTCTCATTCCCTTGCAAGAATTAATGCTCCTTTCTTTAAACTCCCAGATGTTTTGGGCTTCCTTATATATCTCTTATCACATGTGCTTTGCATTATAACTATTTCTTTACATGGATTAATGCTTCCCCAAAAAACTTGACAGTGCTTTGCACATTGCAGACACTCAACAAATATGAATAGAAAAATGGATCATCAAAACAGGCTTAGATTGTGAACCTCAAATAATATCAAACAAGGGAATGTTTGTCTACAAGAGCCAGAAATACCTTATCTTCCAGGCTCCTGGAGATTTCTGAATATAGGAGGGTCAAACAGTAGCCATGCCAATGGACACTTATTTATTTTTATTTAAAATTATCATTTAAGGGGCACGAGGGTGGCTCAGTCAGTTAAGCATCTGCCTTCAGCATAGGTCATAATCCCAGGGTCCTGGGATCGAGCCCTGCATTGGGCTCTGTGCTCAGCGGGGAACCTGCTTCTCCCTCTGCCTGCCGCTCCCCATTGCTTGTGCTCTCTCTCTCTCTGTTAAATAAATAAATAAGTAAATAAATAAATCTTTAAAAAAAATTAAAATGAATAATAAAATTATTTAAAATTATTATTTTCCAATTGTTTGACATCTTTTACAGAATGGTTGGGGGTCCATTGTTCTGTTCTTTTCTTTTTCTCTTTTAAATTTTAAAGCACATTGGAAAATTTCATCAAAGGACTCACTTAAAGATTCTAAAACTAAAAGTTAATTCTAGCGACACCCACACCAAATTGAGTCTGACTCACATTTTCAATCAGCAGTTCCTGTAACCTTGTTGAATTTCTCATTTGTACTGTTACTTCACTGAATGCCACAACCCTGAAAAACAGAAACCCAAGATAGCATTTCTCTTGTTTCCAGAGAACACGTTCTACAGGTGGAAAATTCCAAGTTATAAAATTGAGCATTTGAAGTCCTGCGTCTTTGGCATAATGGGGTGGGTTTTTCCTCTGAAATAGGAATTGGTAGCTGTTATCAGTTATATTAATGCAACAGATTGCATTATCGCATTCTGTTGGCTACTAAGAGTCTTCTAAGTTCTGCAGAAAAGTAATTGTGGTTGATGTATTCCCTCTGAGACTCTTTCAAAGGACTTACAGGGAAGAGGACTATTACTGGATGTCTTACTACTAATACTACTACTACATGAATCAAGGAGATTACATGGGTCTGTGTTAATGTTTTTGAACCTCCCTGCTCTGTTCAAGAGAGAAGTTTGAGTAATCAAAGAAAATGCCCTAAGAAGTAGTATGTTTGAATTAACCTGAAACTAAGGGAAAATGAATCCTATAAAAGAAACACTTTTGCAGATCACACATGGATAGCTTTAGGAGGAGAAAATAAAAGAGGACATACAAAGGATAGATGTAATTAAATTTAGAGAGAAAAATTCTCCAAGGCAGGAATGTCATGGGCCAGGAAATCGACATTGGATACCAGAAATCTGAACAAGAACCCAGGAGGTCCTAACTGAAGGAAGTAAGGGTTCAGGGGTGGGGAATGCCAAATGATGCTTGATAGACTTTCAGTCTGCTTAGAGGTTACATCAGGTGACATCTCATAGGATCTCAAATCTGACATCTTGTTGGTAATGTTGGAGGCATATTGGTGTGGAATGTGTTATATCCCAACAAGGTTATATGCCTCAAATCCATTCTTATCATAATCACTGCCAGAAATCCAAGCTTCTCTGTTCACCCCGAGTTATTCCCCCGTACTACTGTGTACATCCCCAGTTGGACCCAACTAGCCCAACCCCTCCTCCAACCCCTTACTGCCCCTCTAAGTGGAACCTTCACTTTGCAATCAGCAAACCCCTCCAGCTCCACCTCCATTTCTTCCCAAGCACCCTGCTCACCCTGAGAAGGCTTCACTGCAGCCCAAACAAGTGTGCTATTTCTCTCTCATACACCTCTTAGAACTCAGGACCAGAAGCAAAAACTGTGCTTTCCTGGGCTGCCATCACCCTTTGCAGGCCATGTCTCTCTCCCTCTCTGTTGCACAAACCCCCACTTTTTGAGACTCCTACCCTTCACATGCCACCTTCATGCACAGACTTCCAGAACACACCCTTTGCACTTCACATATACACACACCCCTCATATGCTCAAGGCTTTAGTTCCTGGCTGCCTGTCTTCCTTTCCACCCCAGCTCCTGCAGGGTTTTTGGCTATTTCAAGTATGTAGTGATGACACATTCACCATGCTGGCCTCTTAGACCCTTGACCACGCAACAGTCTTGAAAGCAGCCACCCACAGCCAGGTCACGTGTGGATTAGGTCATCCTATATATTCCCCCAGTCTCTAATCCCACACGTCTCTCACCCACCACCCCCTTCCCACCTTCCACCACTCCTACTCAAATAACTCCACCACATAGTCCTTCAACTGCGTGACCACCATCATCCACTGATACCCATGCTCAGCTCACGGCCTTGTCTCCTAGTCCACTGAGAGAATGGGGGCTTTGCAGGGGGCCTCCCTGCTCTTCCCACCCCCAAACTGGCAAATCTATTAGCACCTACACCTGGTTCCTTCCTGTCTTACCCGTCTTGTTTATGCTGTCCTAACACAGTGCTCTCTGCTTCTCCACAGGATCATTCCAATAGCTTGCTGATCTGTCTTAGTGTCTACGTTCTGAGAAGGAACTTTTCTCTGATGCACTGGCAGGCTGCAGTTGGGTCATGCCGGCTCCTAAGAGTCAACGGTTAAATTTTCAGGGATTTTGCCAGCTCTTTGGCGTTATGTTGGTGACTTGGAATTGGCTGTGCTGAGAGTGTTTATACTGTTACAAATGAAGCCCCTGGTTTTCAAAGGGGGTTTGGTTAAACATCTACAGACACATTCCTGTCTTATGCTTCATCCTCCTGCTGCTACCAACGGGTTCCCTGCCACTCCTCCCACCTTTATCCCTATTGAAGCAAAACTTCTCAAGAGCTGTCCCAGCGTTGAGTTCCAGCCACCTGTTCCCTCCTCAAACCCACTCCAGTCCAGCTTCTGTCCCTGTCAAAGCCACTTAGCACCTCCACGTTCCAAAGCCAAATAATACTTGTTCAGTTATTTTACTTGAGTTTTGCATTCAACTTCCCTACCCACTTCCTCCTGCGGAAAACACATTCTTCTCCTGGCTCCTCTGATCCCACACTTCAAGTTTTTCTCCTGTCTCTCTTGCTGTTCTTTTCTTAGAATCCGTTGCAGGCTTCTCTCTGCCTCCCTCAGACGCATACACAACTTCTAAAGGTTGGCTTCCCAGCGTGCGGTTCTAGGCTCCCTTACCTCCTCTACACACTCTCCCCACATGACTGCATTCTGTTCTGCCTCGTGACTTTACACACTAAGGATTCGTAAAAGGACACCTCAAACCTCTCTGACCTCCAGATTCCCCCATATAACTGCCTATTTGATGGTGGATGCACACTTTGCTTTAAAAGTAACATGTCCTGGGGCGCCTGGGTGGCTCAGTCGGTTAAGTGTCAGACTTTTGATTTCGGCCCAGGGCATGATCTTAGGGTCCTGAGACCGAGCCCCTCAGTGGGCTCCATGTCTGCTTAGGATTCTCTCTCTCCCTCTCCCCCTGCCCCTCCCCCCACTCTAAAAACTAATAAGGGGCGCCTGGGTGGCTCAGTCAGCTAAGCCTCCGACTCTTAATTTCATCTCAGGTCATGATCTCAGGGCTGTGGGATCAAGCCCCAAATGGGGTTCTGTGGTCAGTGCAGAGTCTGCTTGTCCCTCTCTCTCTGCTCCTCCCCCCACTTGCTCTCTCTCTCAAATAATCTTTAAAAAATAATAAATCGAAATCTTTAAAAAAAAGGCAACATGTCTTGATTCCTTCACAACCTGGCAAACTAATCCCTCTACCCCCCACTCCCATTCCCCACCTCAGTAACTGGTGGCACGTTCAGTCATTTGCCTGAGCTGGAAATGTGGCCATCCAGGATTCCTCCTTCATCCCCACCTCCCACATCCAAGGCACCAGCAAGGCCTGTGTGTCTACCTCCTGGGTATACATCTCAACTCCCCCTGCCTCTGTCCAGGGCCAAAACCACACAGTCTTCTGAATCACCCTCCTGCTCATGTCTTGCCTGCATTCTCCCAGGGGCCTCCTCACTGGCCTTCCCACGTTCATTGCTGCCCTGCCTAATACAGCCTCCACAAAACAGCCAGAGGAGACTGTTAAGAAAGAAAATCCTGGAAATTAAAATGGCTTTTAAAAACTTTGAGGGGCGCCTGTGTGGCTCAGTCAGTTAAGCATCTGCCTTTGGCTCAGGTCATGATCCCAGGGTCCTGGGATTGAGCCCCACATCTCATCTGAAGAAACAATGTTTGTTACATTAATTTAGGCTTTGAAATAATAGCTGTCATTTTGTTTTATTTTTATTTATTTAAGATTTTATTTTTAAGTAACCTCTACACCCAACATGGGGCTTAAACACAACCCCGAGATCAAGAGTCACATGTTCTACCCATGGAGCCAGCCAGGCGCCCCTGAAATAGTAGCTATCATTTTAAAAACAGCAATACATGCAAGCAGAGTTTTAAAATTCAAAGGTGGGAGGATCAAGAGTACACTTCTCTTGATGAGAACTGAGTAATATATGGAATTGTTGAATCACTACATTGTACACCTGAG
Source organism: Phoca vitulina (assembly GCF_004348235.1). Taxonomy (NCBI): domain Eukaryota; kingdom Metazoa; phylum Chordata; class Mammalia; order Carnivora; family Phocidae; genus Phoca; species Phoca vitulina. The sequence goes on from NW_022589708.1 coordinate 72,123,203, forward strand.
ACTAACACTATGCTGGAATTAGAATAAAACAAACAAAAAATTTAAAGTTTAACAATATCTTTGCAAATGATCACCGAAGCCTTTTGCATATAAGCTATCAAAATAACGCTCCTGAATGTAATATCTGCCCAAAATTACCTAATCAAATAAAAATTACTCAACTAATGTTCATCCTTTGCTAAGAAGAAAATTTAAATCTTACAAAGTTTTCATATACCTATAAACTTTTGTCAATTTACTTTTTAAATCAGCTACCCCCCCTTAACCTTTCCTGTACTAGCCTGGAAAGTAAAATGGCTTTTAACAATTTCAAGGATACATGGAAAAGCGATTTTCTTGAAATTGAAATTGTTGGTAATTTTTCTTTGGAAATTATAGAAGTTTTCCGATTAACCCAGAGACTCCAGAGTCAGATCATCTTTTTTAAATGGAAAACAGATTGTTTTTAACACACTGCTTAAAACCTTCCCATTACATCTCAGATAAGATCCACATGCCTTTCCTACAGGGCCCTGCATAGTCTGGTCTTTACCTTTCTCTCAGCTTTATCCTGTCCTCCTTTTCCTCTGACTCTGCCAGCATCATCAGGTACACTGGCTTCCTCTCAGTCCCTGGGATACCTTCCTTTATGTTTAGTGGTGTTGGTGGAGGTGGTGAGGGTTGTTTTGTTTTGTCCTGGGGCCCTTGTACAAGCTCTTCCCTCTGTCCAGGGACACTTTCCCTTCTACCTTCTGCTGACTTCATCTCATCTTTCAGGACTTATCTTGCCTCTCACCTTCCCAAAAAAAGCCAAGCAGGCAGGGGGTCCAGTAGAGCAACATGGATAAACTAGGCAAACAGTCAGCAAGTTGCCTCTCTCTCTCTTTTTTTTAGAGGGAGGGGAGGGACAGAGGGAGAGGAAGAGGGAGAGAGAGAATCTTCAGCAGGCTCCCCACTGGGCACAGAGCCTGATGCGGGGCTTGATCCTATAACCTTGGGATCATGACCTGAACTGAAATCAAGTCAGATGCTTAACTGACTGAGCCACCCAGGCACCCCTCATCTCTCTTTAAAGTAAGTACATTAATACCTTAAATTTACTACTGGTTGGTAAAGTAACACTACCTTGAATTTGTTGTCTATTCATCAGTTTCCTGAGGGATGGCTTTGGCTGAGCACCCTGGGACCAGTAGTAAGTGGCAGAGAAACTCTAGGGGGCAGGCCCAGGTTCTTCCAGCTGCCAGGGGCTTGGCCTTTCCATGCTCCACTTTCTCCCTTGACAAATGTCAGCCAGCCCCATGTTGTGGGTCAGAACCCCAGAAGCAGGGCTGAGGTAGGGATTCTTGTATTCGTGGTGTATTGGGAGTGTGCCCTCAGGAGGAATCTGAGTAATAAGGAGGTGGGAGAAGCAAGAAAGGGAAGGGGGGCAGCTAAGAAAAGATGTGGTGTCAGCCAAAGTCTAGCCTCAGCTTGATCCCACAGAGGCTCTGGAACATGAATGGCACCGTAGAGCTGTTCCTCTTTGAAGCTGAAGTTCTGGGCTTTTGTATCCCGGCACCAGTCGGTCATTGGTTGAGGGCACCTCAGTGGTGGGGAGTACAGGTGACCTCGCAGATCTTGAGGTAGCCCCTGTCTGTGCAGGAGGCAGCTGTGAGCCAACACTTAGCAGTCTGGTGCATCCTCCGGGTAAAAGGGACCTCGGTGGGGAACCAAAAGCTATGGATCATTTTCGGGCAGGATTATTTAACCTCGGCACCATTCACATTTTGGGCTGGGTAATTCTTTGCTGTGGGGGCTGTCTGTGCATTGTAGTATGCTTATCAGCTCCCTGGACCCCACTCGCTAGATGCCAATAGCATACCCGCCCTCCCCGCCCCCCCCCCCCAATCTCTAGACATTGCTAGATGTCCCCTGGAGTACAGAACTGCCTTCTCTTCCCCAGCCATCCCAGTATTCTGTGGTGTCCTCAGCCAATCCTTGGAGGGAGCTCCTAGCCACGCACTGCCTGTTCACCGGGATACACCATCCTACACACACATTCCAGTGTGTGTGGGTGTGTGTGTGTATGTGCACGTGTGTGCGTGTGTGCGCGCACAGTGGGGAGTGTGTCTGAATATGACTGGCTAAACAAGACTGGGTCAAGCCAGAATGAAAAGAAGGATCAATGAAATCTGCTAGCTATTTAGCAAACAGCATGAACAGTTAAATGACTGACTGACCATGGGTGTTAAGGGAGAGGCTGACTCCTAGGTTTCTGGCTTTGGCAAACTCAGACAGGGCAAAGAGAGCAAGTTCTGAGAAGGAACAGACCAGGTAAAATTTTGGACCTTGGAGTTTGACGTGCTGGGGCTCCCTTGCAGACACCTATGGAAGGCACACATAGATCTGAGTCTGGGCTGGGCTGGTGCACCCAATCAGAGAGTCATCACCAGCAAAGTCAAAGACACAATCACAGTTGTCTAGGGAGAAGGTACTTGGTGAGAAAAGAAGGGGGCTGAGGGCAACCTTCACATTTAGGGGAGAGAGGGAAAAGGAGATGGTCCCAAAGGGCGCAAAGAAGGGATAGCCAGAGAGATAGAGAAGCAGGGGTGAGTGAGGCCATAAGTCACAGAGACAGGTAAGAGAAACAATTGTTCTAAAAAGACCGATGCAGTCCCTTCACCTGTCACTGGGCTCCACTCCTCAAGGACGTTAGGGTTTCATGAATTACCTCTAGAGTGTAGTCAAGTAAAAATGGCGTTCAGGCAATTTGTTGGCCTGCATTTGTTTCATAGTAGGCATTCCTATTCAAGAAAAAAAAAACACCTCACTTTTAATGAACATATTTTGTGAGGTGAATGGTGAACATACCACACAAACTGCCCATAGAGCAAACAAATCTACAAAGATATTCCAGGGCCCCCAGCATGGTGGAAGCAGCAAGAACTGGGAACTACGCCTTTGTGTCTAAGTTCTTCCTATGTGCCCCCTCTGGTGAGTCCTTTTGATTTCCAGAATTTGGTTTGTTTATCATAAAAATAGGGTTTTAGGTGAAGTGACCTCCTGGTGTCCTTTCTACTCAAACATTCTAAGGCTCTAATCAAGTCCACACACATTTATTACATAAATATGTCAATGGAAGGTCCATCCTATTGTATGTGCATCAGAACAGTGATGCATAAGCCCTACTTTGCATCATAATAACCCAGGGAGCTTGTTAAGCATAGTAAGGTAACAGGTCTATAAATTCAAATTGGTATATTTTCATATCTTCCTAAAGCCCAGCTATCTCCTACAGTAATTAGTAATAGTATATTATTTAAATTTGGGAGGGGTTGTTTTAAGACCTCTTTGTTCTATAATCAATTTTCAAAGACAACTGTTAGATTAGAAACTTGGAAAGAGATCAATCCTGTGGAGTGACGCTTTTCATTTAGAATCCCCTGTTCCCCTAGGATGGGAATTTCTCCTGTCTGCGTGTTCCCAGCCAGGCCTTGCCATTGCAGACCCCTCAGAAAACAGGCACATGTCTCAATATTGAGTTGTCTACTGGGTATTTCCTGAACAAAGTTTCCAATTCCAGATGAATAAGACTTCCTCAGAAAACTGACTTGATGGTCGGAATGCTGCCTCTTCCCAGAAGGATGTCCTCCCCCACAACCTCCATATCAGGAGGGATAATGGAGACGGCGGGTCCCTCAGACAGAAAACAGAGCATGTTTGTAAGCTTTGACTTCATGGAGAGCTAAACTCCCATACAGGTCCATTCATTTATTCTGCAAATATTTATTGTGTACCAATGTTACGCAAGTCATCAGAAAAATCACTGTTAAAAATGAGGACAGAGTTTTACCAAGGCCATTTTATTGAGGCATAATTTACATAAAACAAAGCTCACCCTTTGAGGTATACGGTCCTATGAGTTGACAATGTATATTGTATGACTACCACCAAAATCAAGATACAGAATATTTCTATCACCCCAAGACATTCTCTTATGCCCCTCTGTAGCCAAGCCCTCCTCTTCCCCCCCAGCCCCTGGCAACCGCTAATCTGATTTTTGTCCCTACAGTTCTGCCTTTTCCAAATATCAAATAAATGAAATCACACAGTACAGTAGCTTTTGTGTCTGGTGGCTTTCACTTAGCATAATCCTATTACGATTCCTCCATGCTGTTGCCTGAATCAGTAATTCATTCCTTTTTATTACTGAGTAGTATTCCATTGTGTGGATGTAGCACAATTTATTTGCCCATTCACTGGCTGATGAACATTCAGGTTGTTTCCAGTTTTCAGCATTATGAATAAAGCTGCTACAAATATTAGCCTATGGGTCATTGTGTAGAATAAGTTTTCATTGTTCTTGGATTAATACCTAGGAGTGGCATTGTTGGGTCATTTGGAGAGTATATGTCTAAATTGATAAGAAACTGCCCGACTGGTTTCTAAAATGGCTCTACCTTCTTGCCTTCCTACCAGCAATATATATAAGTTCCCATTGTTCTGGATCCTCACCAGGCAGATAAACTTTTCTCAAATACCAGCCACTTATTTAATTTCAAACCTGCAGTAATCAGGGTCATTACATCATCGGCAATGCGTGGCTTTATCTTTAAGCTTCTCACTCTATAAGCTAGGGCTCAAAAATATGCACTGCTTGGTTGTTTCCATAATGCACATTTTTCTTTATGAAACAGTAATATAAGAGTGCCTTAATGATCTCAGTAGGTTTAAGAAACTACAGCAAGGCAGAGTTAGCCCTTAGCAAAATAGAAATGGACACAGAAGAGTATATGCTTAGTGTTAGAAGGAATCTTAAAAGCCTTCTCTGTCCCAGCCCCATGCGGATGCTTGAATCCCATCTTACTATGTCCCTGGCAAGGGGTCATCCAGGTTCTGCTACAATCAGTTCTGTTTTGGGGATCTCATTTCTCCCTGAGGCAGTGTAACTAAAAGATACAGTCACCAGGAACCGTGCCAACTGTGGACAGTCACTCTCAGTTCAGGGTTCATTGGTCCTCATCTGGGGTAGGGGGGCCCACATTAATTCCAATCCCTATTTTTATCTGACATCTCTTCAAGTATTTGAAAGCAGCTCTCCTGTCTCCTTAAGTACCTCCTCTATCCCGGACTAAACATCACTAGTTCCCTTGACCATCCTCACCCAACAAGATTTTGAGTATTTCTCCATCCTGTCCCCCTCCTCTCAACAGATACAGCTGTAGCGCATCTCTTCCCAAACTGGGGAGCTCAGTACCGATCCCAGAACTCATAGGTCTAGCACAAGTGGAGTAGATTCTGATCCAGAGCCTCAGAGTCATTTTTTTGACAGAAGTCTCTGATGCCCCACACTGAAATTATCATCAGCTATTATTATTGTTAGCCTGGCTACTTAGTCATCTCTTCCCCGATCTGTATTTGCAGACTTAAATTTGGGGAGACTCAAGAGAAAGACCTAAAATTGTTCCATTTTAGGGGTGCCTGGGTGGCTCAGTTGGTTAAACGTCTGCCTTCAGCTCAGGTCATGATCTCAAGGTCCTGGGATGGAGCCCTGCATGGGCTCCCTGCTCAGTGGGGAGTCTGCTTCTCCCTCTCTCTCTCCCTCTGCCGCCCCCCTCCACTTCTGCTCACTCTCTCTAAGTAAATAAAATGTTTTTTAAAAATGTTCTCATTACAGATTCATCTAATGCTCCAATTTGCTAGGGCTTTGGGTGACCCTGATTTTATAATCATATTTACCATCTCAACTTTGTGTCACCTCCAGATTTAATAAGCAGGTCTACAAAATCTTTGTTCAGCAATGCATATTTGTTGAGCACCTACGATGCCCTTGGGTAGGCACTGTGAATACAAAGATGAATGGGGCTGTTTCTGGAGAAGCTCACAGCAGATGAGTGGGTTGTGAACCACACTGAAAGCTTCCCATATGATTTCACGAGTGTAATCATCAGAACTAGAACTCGGACTAGTCAGTAACTCACCTTCTTGCACCAGCATCCAGTCCAGATATCCCCATCTTGCCCACATGACAGGCATGAGAAAGCCTGAAGAACATCTAGAAATCTAGATACTCTATGTGTGTACGTGACCGCTGAGTGAGGGGTCAGAATATTCAGAGGGATGAGAACCATAGTCTGCCGTCAATTGTGTTTAGTAAGTGGCCAGCCCACATCACCACATCCTCACTGTCCTCATCCCACTTTCCCTAATCTCGAAACAATTCACTAAATTTATTCACCATATTTATATGGACATAAGGATTACTGAAAAGCTACAACAGTATGAAGTAGATAATGAGCTCCAGGAGTGGCCCAGTTTCCAGGAACACGTAAATAACAGGTGCGTGAGTAATGAATGAATACCCTATACAGGGGAAATTGTATCCTAGGGTATAAGCCTTATTTCAGAGTAATAAATCTGGTGTAGTGCAATTTGGGCAGTGTCCAAGAGGCTGTTGGACCTCTGACGAGGTCCTTCTGGGGCTGTGGAGATTGGCAGGCTAGGCGCTAGATGAGTTTTTGCAGGAGAGGAGGGGAGCAGAGGCGCACAAAGTGCCTTAGCACTGGTAACCCAGAGGTCCCGGCCTTGCTCCCTCACAGAAGGGAAAAGACTGCTTCAGGCACTCAAACTCCAGGCGGGAGAAAGGTAAACGCTTTAGGTGTGCGTACTTGATGGGACCATGGAGCATCTGCAGTTTCCTGGTTTGGATTTTGTTCCGCCTTCCCTCTCCCCGCGGGCCACCCCCACAGGGCAAAGCGTCTCCGTAGGTGAGGAGGTTTCCTTTAACATTAAGAAAGCAACACAGAACCACAGATTCCCGAGGGTGATTTAGGTCACTAACAACTATGATCCCAAGGAGCAAACCTTCGGAAAAGTGTTGCTTCCTCAGGAAATTCTCCTTCAGCCTCCTCTTCCAGAAAGCCCCCTCACCTCAACCCCTGCTCCAGAAAGGTTTCCTACAATGCCCAGGAAACAGGCTTCTGATCCAGAACGTGACAAGCGCTAGTCAGCGTAAAGGACAGAGTTCGAACCGTGTGCGGTTTGTTTTGTTTTTTCCCTCGTTTCCCCTGGAAGAACCCCCCCCCCCCCCGCCGTCCGCACCCCTCACCCCCCTGGTGGGGGAGAGGACATCGCGTCTGATTCTCTCTGCGGCCAAAGCTCCGTGAACTCTCTTTAGTTCTGTTGTTTACTCACTTCTCGCAGAGTTTCTGTTCAGCCCGGGGAAGCTGAGCCGCGGCTCCTCAGATGTTATTTATCTTTTCCTGCGAGGGACTTGTGACAGTCCAGGGTGTTGTGTATCCTGGCGATTGTTTATCACCCAGCCCCGCCGGGGCCCGAGCAGCCTCCTCGCCAGCACTTCACGTCCCGAAAGCCCCGGACTACGTGAGCGAGCGAGGGGCGGGGAGGTTACATTTGGGCGCTGGGCTGAACCCGCGTCCCCTGGAGCCTGCAGCAACGTGTCCTCAGGCAAAGGCGCTGACCCCGGGCGCCCAGGTGAAATGTAGCAGACAGCTGCGCGCTGCTCCCGCGCCCCCGCCTGCTCCGCGGAAGTCCCCGCCGAGCGCCACGGGCTCGGACGCTCGTCCCGGCGCGGGCGGGGCGGGGGCGGGCGGGGGCGACCCCGAGGCGCAGCGCACCCCCCCCAACCAAGCCGATCCCGTCTCCGCCCGGCGCCGCCGCCGCCAGGCGTGGATCGGGGCGCACCTGGCGCTCTCTGGGCCGAGTCACCGGCGGGTCAGCCCTGCCCAGCCGCTTGGCTCTCGAGGGACTCCTACGTGAGAGGCTGCCCCTCGGCCTGCCTCCCTCCCGATCCCTCCCGCTCCCGACGCGCGGGTGCGCTCCCGGCGAGGCCAGCCAGAGTCCCGGGCACTCACACCGCGTGGGCTCGCCCTCAGCTCGGGGTCACCGGACGAGCGGGGTTGGCGCCGGGGCGGAGGTGGGGTGGGAGACGCTGGATTCTGCACTGGACCCAGGCCGATGGAGGATTTGAAATTAGCCCATGGGGGGACTTTGGGGTGAGTCTTGTCTTTCCCCTTCTCCTTTCCTTTGCTTTCTTTCCATTTCCAAACTTTTCTCTTGGTTTTCCTGCCCTTCCCTTTTTCCTTTTGTCTTTTGGACGCTTTAGAGGGCTAGGTCTCCCTTGCCATCTTTAGGAGCGTGCCCGGGGAACGAAGGCAGGACGGAAAGGGGCTGTGCCCTGGCTCTACGAGCCCATCCTTACACCACACACGCACACACACACATGCACATTCACACACTTATGAGGAAAGATCAAACGCTCACGGCGGCCCGAGGTCTGTTTTCTCAGGCGTCCTTCCCCCATCACCGCATTGTTAGCGGGACAATGGGCTCCTGTGTCAGTCTTGTTGGCACCAGTTTTGTACGATGCAGGAAACAGCATTTCCTCTCGGCGCTGGAAAATTAACTTGGATCGTGCTTTTCCCTTTTTATTGAGAATCCGCACACACCCCGGGAAACCCGAGCTCCCGGAGAGGGGAAGGAGCGGCAGCAATAGACATCCCAAAGTCCTGCCCCAGCCCGTCCCCTTCCCGCTCAGCTCACGGCTCCAGGTCTCTGCCAAAGGAGGAAACTCCCGGCGTTAAACAATAAGATGGGGCTGGGTGTCTCACCAGTGACCCTCCCACTGGGGCCATCAGGACGGACCATGCCAAGCAGCAGTCAGAGCCCTCTTGCAACCCGTTCTATCTGGAAGGGGAACTTGGCAGAAGGAGCCCCCAGCTGCCCAAAGACCCTCCCCACTCCCGCACCCACCTCTGGAGGTACTAGCGGGGGGCTCCAAGTCGGCTAAGTTTGGGCAGTGGGTGGAGTTGCCTAGGCGGTCCCAAAATGTACAAATATGAACAGCAGCTAGGCTCAGAAAATTACTAGTAAATATTATCCTACTCCACGTAGTACTTCTATTTTGGTATTCCTCTCACTTTGCCCTGTCTCTTGTCTCTTGGGCGAACACTTGATTGCAAAATCATAGAGGCAGAGAGGAGTCTTCTTTGTCTGCCTTTATCACTATAAATGTTTACTAAAAATGGAGACATTGGCGCCTGTGCTAGCCAGCCTACCACCGTCTCCTACTGTTCGCATGTGTAGGCTGCGTGTACTGACCGCTGACTGCTGGAAGTACCCACACAATTTATACATGTATATCATTTACATGCTCTTCTCTATCCGCAGACTCAGACAACACACAGACTACAGTATGTGTTGAACGACTGCAGTCCTCTACCATCCCCATCTCCTCTACCCTGCCTTGATGGCAGTCTGCAGAGAGGAAGACAGAGGCTCCATCTCAAATCTATTATAGGTGTACCTCCCCATCTCATTAATATTTGCAACAAATTCTTCAAACATTTTATGGGAATTTAATTGTTGACAATGTCATTTACCATCAAATTGTAAACTCCCAAACTTTTTGGTAGGCTTTATTTTCCAGAGCAGTTGTAGATTTGCAGCAAAATAGAGCAGAAGGACAGATTTCCCATATACCTCTCCCCCGACGTATGGGAAGCCTCTGCCACGATCAACATCCCCCACTAGGGAGGGGCACTGGTTAAAAATCCATGAACCTACACGGACACACCATTATCACCCAAGTCCATAGTTTACATTAGGGTTCACTTATGGTGTTGTACATCCCATGGTTTAGATAAATGTATAATGACATAGGTCCACTATTACAGTATCATACAGAGTAGTTTCCCTGCCCAAAAAATCTTGTGTTCCATCTAGTCATCCCCCTAAACCCTCAGTTTTTGAGTTTATCATCATGCCTAACTGATGTTAAGATCAAAACAGAGAATGTCAACAATGTACTTTGAGGACTTTCATCCTATATGAGTAAGATACAAATCAGAGTTACAGGCATCAGTGGCCTGTTGTTGGCACTGGCTTCCAGCACTTCAGTTTTAGATCTACTTTTTTCCCTGACCATCCACATTTATCTCTTCTTCCTCTACCAGCTGCAAGAGTTAATGGTCTGTAAAACAACACTTAAATATTTAGACTCTAGGGAAGCACTAAAAGGAACCCTTTGGGACTCTTTGTAATGTGGAAATCATCCCCAGTTGCTGGAGTCCTGAGTCCCGACTGAACTGGGTAAAAGCCAAGGCTGCTTAATGCTTTGAATGAATGAATGATTGATCATATTCTATTTTTTGTTTACATATTCCTTTATTTGTAAGCTTAGAGAAGAGATTATAGCTTTGTAGTCTATAGAAATAAATTTAGAGAGAAACAGGTGGAGCGATCTCTAAGAAGGTATAAATTGGGCACATCCTAATTGCTCGACAAATATTTTGTAATAATGAAAATGTTGGCCGGCTCCTCTGGTTAGTCTAGATGCACTGAGGCTTACCCAGCAGAGTGTGCAAAACCCTGTATGGCACTGTGGGTTTGCTTCTTAAGAAGGTCCTCACTGGGGCGCCTGGGTGGCTCAGTCGTTAAACGTCTGCCTTCGGCTCAGGTCATGATCCCAGGGTCCTGGGATCGAGCCCCACATCGGGCTCCCTGCACCGCGGGAAGCCTGCTTCTCCCTCTCCCACTCCCCCTGCTTGTGTTCCCTCTCTCGCTGTATCTCTCTGTCAGATAAATAAAATCTTTAAAAAAAAAAAAAAAGAAGAAGGTCCTCACTGCTTTTGCAAAATATTGTCCCTGAAAAAATTGTTACTCTTATCTCACCATGGCTTTTTGATAGAGCATGCAAGTCTGCTTTGAACTTACCCCCAACTAGACTATGAGCCTCTTAGAAGACCCCTTTGGATCTGCTGCTCTATCATCGTTTCCTTCACCTAGAAATAGATCAATAAATGTCTGATGGTGGTGATAGGGATAAACTAGTAACCTGCGTGAAATGAATGCAGAGGTCAAAAGTCATCATCTAGCAAATTAAATGATGTCTAATGCCCTCCAGTGGCAGTCTTCCAATGGCATTACGTGGGTGTGCTTCAAGGGACCAGTGGAGAAGAACCTTGTACTAGAGTGACTTTTGTATTTGCGGTCCCGCCGTTTAGGACCATTTTGCAAACATCTGTTTCAGATGAATGACAGCAACAGGCAAAGGCAGATTGCTATCCCAAAGCTATTAAGAGGGGTAATTATTTAAGATTGAACGAACTTTCCCTGTCACTAATCCTTAAAAAACAACTTTCTGAACATGCCCTAGAAGAAAAAGAAAACTTTTCAGAAAAGAAATGCTCAGAGCAGGAGAAAATGATGAAAGGTTTGACTCCTCTGTTCTCTTCATGGAAATAGTTGTCTGCACCCAGACTCCTAAGGCTCCATCTGTCCACACATCCTACTGGTGTTTCCACCTACTTCATTGCTGCCGGCATCCGAGAGGCAGGTTGTTCCCTCACAGCCTTTCACAAAAGGATTAGCCCAAATTTAAGCTAAATAAGTCAGGGGCTTACTGAGCTCTGTAGCTTCTTTGATGACCTTCAGCTAGGAGGATTTCTGGGTTCCTCAGCTGCTGGCAAATGCAGACTGGTCGCATTTCAGCTTGCTTTCCGATGGACTATTCATGTTGGCTTAACTTGTGTGGGTGACTAGAGACGAATCTTTTATGTTCCTCATGGATTGCTGGAACATATCAGTAAAGCTGTTCTTTGGCTCCATTCAGTGGAAGTCCATACAAAAGAAATTCATTCAGTGAGCTAATGACACGCCCTCTCTTGCTACTTGAGGTATCCCACCACTGCCCCCCATTTCCTCTTCTATTCCTGGGCTTCTGATCTGGTTCTTCTTTCCCAGCCCCTACCCTCCAAGTTCCTACCCTCGTTTCCTGACTAGCAATTTTTTTCCTTCTAGAACTGTTACTAGGTCTCTTTTCTAGAACTCTGGTCCTGAGGCTGAGGCCTGCTGGAGAGCCCTATCAGACACCGTTTGCCTACTCCTTCCCTGTGAAATATGCCCATGCTGACTTCTTACTGTGGTGTTCTGCCTATATCTTCAAGTGTCCGTTTACTTCATCTTTGCCTCCTTTCCCCACTGCTGATGAATTTCTTGGACCTGGCCTAAAGATTCTGATGACCTGTGGGCACCCCTCTGACACGAACATCCTCAGCAGGGGCGGATTCTCTCAGTCTCTGTTTTTCTCCTTTCTGGGGCTTGACTTTCCTTCGTGGGCATCAGCTTATCATGAGTATCTGACCATTTCCCCACTGGACCCGATGACAGCTCAAAACCTTTCTGAAAAGGAGACAGGTTTAAATTAAAAAAATCAACAGAGGGGGCGCCTGGGTGGCTCAGTTGGTTAAGCGACTGCCTTCGGCTCAGGTCATGATCCTGGAGTCCCGGGATCGAGTTCCGCATCGGGCTCCCTGCTCGGCAGGGAGTCTGCTTCTCCCTCTGACCCTCCTCCCTCTCATGCTCTCTGTCTCTCATTCTCTCTCTCTCAAATAAATAAATAAAATCTTAAAAAAAAAAAAATCAACAGAGGGTCATAGTTACAGCCCTGAAAAAATAGAAACATGTGAGTTTTCACAGGACTTGAAATACCCTGTGATGTTTGCAAGCACCTTGCAGGTTTTAGTCTGCAAGGCCAGATTCCAAGTCTGCTTATTTCCTCCTGGGGAATCTGCTCACATTTTAGGCAAGCTGCCATCTGGAGAGCAGTGGTAGCTCAGGTTTTCCAGTGGCTAGATTCCCCCGCAAGTTTGAGTCACTGAGTCAAAGAATGACTCAGCCTTTAAAAGCCACACGCCTTTCATGAATTACAAATATAAAGAAGAGTCCTCTGATATAGAAATGCTGGGTGTATGAAACGTTCTTCAAAAATCTTAAACATGAATATTAAAGAGCAATATGTGGACCTCCTAATGTCAATAGCTTATAATATTTAAAACTTTCATCTAAATGGCTCTACCCTGTCCTCAGTAGTTTATGTTCTGTAAATAAATTTAAACTTATTTTATTACTTAGAACATGATTTAATTAAAACATCTGGGTAAAAGATAGTAATAAATAAAATTCCATGACTTTGTCGCCAGGCTCCAGCTGTGTTGTCCCTGGTACTACATGCATGTATTTGAGTGGAAAACATCTTTTTAACTCACCTCAAACTTTTCAGCCCTATAGCCCCCTCTCCCACCAGTCCCTTTCCTGCGTTACTTCTGGGTTCATAATAACAGAAAGGCTGTCCTTCACTGAAGTACATGGAGCCTTTTTATAAAAATGCCTGTTCTGCCTCTCTCTTACCCTCATTGTTTCCCTCCCAAGGGCTCTGAATGAAGGAGAAAAGTGAAATGACAGGTACAGGTCAGCAACAGGAGCACATGGTAGCCTTCTTTCTAATCAGAAGAAGAATTTACATTGTGGCCATCTTTCTTAACTAGCTTCTTGGCCATTTGAAGTCAGAGTTCATGTTCAAGCATCAGACATGCTGGCACACCTCTCCACTCGTGTGTGTGCATACACACACACGTACACACTCTCACATTCACACGTGTACATCTATGCATACACACCTGGTCACTCTGTCCAGGGCAAACCCATCCACAGGATTGACTGGGCCATCAAGACTCAATCTCTTGGAAATTTAAATCATTAAGAAATACAGGCGGGGCGCCTGTGTGGCTCAGTCAGCTAGGCTAAGCATCTGCCTTTGGCTCAGGTCATGATTCCAGGACCCTGGGATTGAGTCCCGCATCGGCTCCCTGCTCAGCGGGGAGTCTGCTTCTCCCTCCCCCTCTCCCTCTGCCCCTCCCCTCTGCTGGTATTCTCCCTTTCTCTTTCAAATAAATAAATAATCTTAAAAAGAAAGAAAGAAAGAAAGAAAGAAAGAAAGAAAGAAAGAAAGAAAGAAAGAAAGAAAGAAAGAAA